>NW_020885099.1:156101-157038 GCF_003945725.1 Corapipo altera
ATGGGCTGAGGGGCTTGGATAACCCCCTCGTGTGTACTGGCAGAGATCCAGCTACAGCTGCTGCATGAGAGAACCTGCTGCCCTAGAGACATTGCTACTCTGAGAGTAGAAAGGATCTTTTCCTTCTTCCCTCCTGGACTTTTATTTGGAAGGGAGAAGAGATTTGATCCACTGTAAATACTGTTTTGTCATGGTAGAGGTAGTTGAGATTGTATGTGATGTATTATACTATTTATTTTGTACAGTCATTGTAATATATAATCCCTTCCCCCCATTCTGAGTCTCGTGTGGTGTCTGGAAAACCCATCTCACACTGGGTTGAGATGTGGGAGGGGGGTTAGGACTAGAGAATTGGATTTTGGGGTTCTCAAACCATGACAGTGATTAAGCAAAGCTTTTACCACTTCCCTTGCTGTGTTAGTACGACAGGGGTAAGCCTCAGGCCATCCACTGAAGGTGTTAACCAGTACTAGTATGTATTTGTATGCCTCCCTGGGTGGTAACTCAGCAAAATCTATTTGCCAATAATCTCCGGGAAGATTCCCGGCCATTGTCATCCCTAGCACCACTCTCTTAGTTGTATCAGGATTGTTTTGCTTGCAGATTTCACATTTACTTACAATGGATTGCACGACTTCAGTCATACCTGTCCCTATTACTACCTTCTTAAAGTGTTTTAGAAGGTTTTCTATTCCCCAGTGGGTAGCCTCATGTTCCCGCACAGCTATTTCCCTAAGGAGTGGGGGTGTGACCACAACCTGTCCTGTAGGTGTAACAGCCCATTCACTTTCTTTGATTTCAGTTTTAGAGGACTGTCCTAGTTAGAACAGTTGGGACCGATTCATCACTGGATGGGTGTAGCCCAAAACTGTGTATTCTATAGCCCTCCATGCCATTTCTGGGAAATGGCATGGAGGGCTATAGAATACACAGTTTT
>NW_020885099.1:157138-158100 GCF_003945725.1 Corapipo altera
CCTTTTATGGAATTCCCCACTCTGAGGAAAGGACTGAACATCCTTTTATGGAATTCCCCACTCTGAGGAAAGGACTGAACATCCTTTTATGGAATTCCCCACTCTGAGGGAGGGACTAATCATTCCTGCCTGAGCTGGAGAATATATAAACCTGGTGTTTCAGAACCTTTCCACCTCTCGTGGGATCCAGAGGAGGACTGCAGCTCACCACTCTCAGCCAGACTGCAGCTCACCGCTCTCAGCCGGACTGAGACCACCACCCTCAACTGAACTGCAATCACCACTTTGGTCGGACTGCAGCAGCTCTCCCACCACCAGGTTTTTCCCCTCTCCCTTTGCTTTGGACTCAGGGGGGGCCCAGGGAGCACCGTTTTGTTTGTGCCCTGGTGTGCTGGGTTGTACATTTGGGCTTTGTGGGTTAGGGCCGGTTGCTTGTCTTTGTGGTCGTACTTATTGTATTATTTTATTAAATTGTTATTCTGATTTGTAATCTCTCTTTTGAGTTGGGTTGGTTTCCCCTGCCGGTTAACTTTTAAACCAGCACATTTTTGGTGCCCAACGTTGGGCAGAGAGAGAGAAGTCAGAATCACAATTTCATTTTAAGCATTTGTCTATTTGGATATAGAAACTCCCTGATCACCATGTTGTTTGATGCATTCACGTGCATGTTGTATCTGAGCATGTTCATATTTCCACAGATGGGAAACTATTTGCCTGTTTTGATTTTCTCTTTAAAACCAGGGAGAGGGATCCAAATTGCTTTATTAGTATACTATATTTATGTCATCATAACATCAGAAGCAATGAGTTTCATTGTAAATGTGTATTCAGTCCTGTTTGCCTGTCCTGGTTTGGGTTGCTACCTCTGGGGCCTCATTAAAAATCGCACCCAGTCCTTTGGGGGAACAGGGGGGAATGGTTGTTTCCAGCCTCTCACCTCCTTCTTCCCCTTCAGACCTGCT
>NW_020885099.1:158500-163958 GCF_003945725.1 Corapipo altera
TATTCTGATTTGTAATCTCTCTTTTGAGTTGGGTTGGTTTCCCCTGCCGGTTAACTTTTAAACCAGCACATTTTTGGTGCCCAACGTTGGGCAGAGAGAGAGAAGTCAGAATCACAATTTCATTTTAAGCATTTGTCTATTTGGATATAGAAACTCCCTGATCACCATGTTGTTTGATGCATTCACGTGCATGTTGTATCTGAGCATGTTCATATTTCCACAGATGGGAAACTATTTGCCTGTTTTGATTTTCTCTTTAAAACCAGGGAGAGGGATCCAAATTGCTTTATTAGTATACTATATTTATGTTATCATAACATCAGAAGCAATGAGTTTCATTGTAAATGTGTATTCAGTCCTGTTTGCCTGTCCTGGTTTGGGTTGCTACCTCTGGGGCCTCATTAAAAATCGCACCCAGTCCTTTGGGGGAACAGGGGGGAATGGTTGTTTCCAGCCTCTCACCTCCTTCTTCCCCTTCAGACCTGCTACAACAGTTTTTGAAAATATTGAGTTCCCTTTTGATGTTAAGGATAGCATAATGTTATTGTTAGTGTTGCTTTGTCTGCTCTGTACTGTCTACACCATGTTTAGGGTTAGAACAGGGCCTTCTAGGGAGGTTGTTTGGACGCCTGCCCTGGGAGTGGATAATGCTGAGTGGCACGGGAAGTGGGAGGACATCGACCAGTATTTGGAGAAGTTTTCTCCTCCAATGATCTGGAAATTCACCCGTGAACAACTGCAGGATCCTGTTAGCATGATAAGACTGGTGAAGGAAAAATGCTCTGGGAGTTCCAGAGATGGCCAGCTCACAGCAAACTGCTAGGCCCTGACCACTGCCTACCGGACACTACTTGACATGGTACAGCACTGTCAGGGGGAGGAGAGAAGGAGCAAATCCACAGGCACCACGATCACCCAAACCACAGTTGAGTCAGAGGGAGAAAGAAATAAACCAACCGGCACCGTGTCCACACAAACCATCGAGGAGCCAGAAGAACAACTGAAACTAATAGCAGTCACCCCTGTCCAGACTAAATCAGTCCATATAGCAAATGATGACGAAGAGGCAGGACCTTCACATCCACCGGAGGAGACAGAGCCAGAAATAATCACTCGGTCCCTATCCCTGGGTGAGCTACGTGAGCTCCGGAGAGAGTTCACACGACAGGTGAATGAGTCCGTTCTGACCTGGTTGCTCCGAATCTGGGATGCCGCAGCTAACGATACAATTCTAGATGGGAGTGAAACCAGACAGCTGGGATCCCTGTCTCGAGATGTAGTCATTGATCAGGGGATTGGAAGGAGGCAGGAAACTCTCAGCCTCTGGCGGCGACTGTTGTCCAGCGTGAGGGAGAGATACCTTTGTAAAGAGGACCTCCACGTACAGCAAGGACAGTGGAACACGATGGAACAAGGTATCCGGTGCTTAAGAGAATTAGCTGTACTGGAGATAATCTTTTCAGAGGATGAAAGATTCCCTAAAAGTCCAGATGGTGTACAGTGCACATCCCAGATGTGGTTAAAGTTTGCACGACTCGGGCCAGAAATGTATTCCCGCTACTTAGCAGCGCTGCAATGGAGGGAGGGAGAGGACAAGGTGGGTGCATTGGTTAGTAAACTCAGGATTTTTGAAGACACTGTCACCGCCCCATTACGAGCTCACGTCTCATCTGTGGAAACCAAACTGGCCGAACATGTCTGAAACCTGGAAGAGAAGATTGAAGAGGGACACCAGAAACTAAGAGAAGAAATTAAGGAAGGGATCTTCCATATCGCGCCAGGACAAACAAGAGTCTCTGCTATTAGGAGCCAGCGTCCCCCAGCTAAGGAGAGAGGGCACACTCCACGTGGCAATCTATGGTTTTACCTCTGTGAGCACGGAGAAGATATGAGGAAGTGGGACGGGAAACCCACAAGGAACCCTTCAAGGATAAATGTTGCTCCAGTCTCTCGTGGGCAAGACTCCAGACGGTACAGGAATGATGATACGTCTGATCCTCTTGAAGGGACCTCCAGGTCATACTCACAAGAAGGGCACAATGAGTACCATGACCAGGACTAGGGGTGCCCTTCCTCTAGCCAGGTAGAGGAGAGGGACAATCGAGTCTATTGGACAGTGTGGATTCGGTGGCCTGGCACATCAGAGCCACAAAGATATAAGGCCTTAGTGGACACCGGTGCACAATGTACTTTAATGCCATCAAGATACGTAGGGGCAGAATCCATCTCCATTTCTGGGGTGACAGGGGGATCCCAACAGCTGACTGTACTGGAAGCTGAAGTGAACCTGACTGGGAAGGAATGGCACAGACATCCCATCGTGACTGGTCCAGAGACCCTGTGTATCCTTGGCATAGATTACCTGAGGAGTGGGTATTTCAAAGACCCAAAAGGACTTCGTTGGGCTTTTGGCATAGCTACTGTGGAGACAGAGGAAATTAGACAGTTGAACACCTTACCTGGTCTCTCAGAGGACCCCTCTGCTGTGGGACTGCTGAAGGTTGAAGAACAATTGGCACCAATAGACACAGCAACAGTGCACCGTCGGCAATACCGCACCGACCGAGACTCTGTGACCCCTATACATAAGATGATCTGTGAACTGGAGACCCAGGGGGTGGTCAGCAAGACTCGCTCACCCTTTAATAGCCCTATATGGCCAGTGCGTAAGTCCAGCGGAGAGTGGAGGTTGACGGTGGATTACCGTGGACTCAATGAAGTCACACCACTCCTGAGTGCTGCTGTGCTGGACATGCTGGAGCTCCAGTACGAGCTGGAGTCCAAGGTAGCCAAGTGGTATGCCACCATTGACATTGCCAATGCCTTTTTCTCCATTCCTTTGGCAGCGGAGTGCAGGCCACAATTTGCTTTCACTTGGAGAGGTGTGCAGTACACCTGGAATCAACTGCCTCAGGGGTGGAAACACAGTCCCAGTATTTGCCATGGACTGATCCAGACTGCACTGGAAAAGGGCGAGGCTCCAGAACATCTACAGTACATTGATGACATCATTGTATGGGGGAACACAGAGGGGGAAGTCTTTGAGAAAGGAGAGAAGATAATCCAGGTTCTCCTAAGAGCTGGTTTTGCCATTAAACGGAGTAAGGTCAAGGGACCTGCTCAGGAAATTCAGTTCCTAGGAGTGAAGTGGCAAGATGGACGCCGCCTAATTCCAATGGAGGTGATTAACAAAATAGCAGCCATGTTCCCACCAACCAGCAAGAAGGAAACAGGCTTTCCTAGGTGCTGTGGGCTTTTGGAGGATGCATATCCCCTAGTACAGTCAGATTGTAAGCCCTCTCTACCTTGTGACACGGAAGAAGAATGATTTCCAGTGGGGCCCTGAACAACAACAAGCCTTTGAACAAATTAAACAGGAAATTGCCCATGTGGTAGCCCTTGGGCCAGTAAGGACAGGACAGGACGTGAAGAATGTGCTCTACACTGCAGCCGGGAAGAAGGACCCTTCCTGGAGCCTCTGGCAGAAGGTGCCTGGGGAGACCCGAGGACGACCGCTGGGATTCTGGAGTTGGGAATACAAAGGATCTGAAGCCAGCTATACACCAACTGAGAAAGAGATCCTGGTTGCTTATGAAGGAGTTCGAGCTGCCTCAGAAGTGATCGGCACCGAAGCGCAGCTCCTCCTGGCACCCCGACTACCAGTGCTGGGCTGGATGTTCAAGGCAAGAGTTCCTTCTACACATCACGCCACCGATGCCACATGGAGTAAGTGGATCGCTCTGATCACACAGCGAACCCGGATAGGGAATCCTAATCACCCTGGGATTCTGGAAATTATCACCAATTGACCCGAAGGTGAGAGTTTCGGACTATCCTCTGAAGAAGAAGAGGAGCAGGTGACACGGGCTGAGGCTCCACCATATGACAAGCTACCAGCAGATGAAAGGCGATATGCGCTCTTCACGGATGGTTCCTGTCGCATTGTAGGGACAAACCGAAAATGGAAGGCAGCTGTATGGAGTCCCACACGGCGAGTTGCAGAAGCGACCGAAGGACAAGGCGAGTCAAGTCAGTTTGCAGAGCTTAAAGCCGTTCAGTTGGCTTTCGATATAGCTGAACGAGAGAAGCAGCCAAGACTCTATCTCTACACTGACTCATGGATGGTGGCCAATGCTCTGTGGGGATGGCTGGAGCGATGGAAAAAGGCCAACTGGCAGCGTCAAGGGAAACCCATCTGAGCGGCAGAGATGTGGCAGGACATCGCTGGCCAGGTAGAGAAGCTGAGTGTGAAAGTCGGTCACGTAGATACTCATGTACGCAAGAAACGGGCTAATGAGGAGCATCGTAACAACGAGCAGGCAGACCGAGCTGCCAGGATTAAAGTCTCTCAGGTAGATCTGGATTGGCAGCACAAAGGAGAATTATTTCTGGCTCGATGGGCCCATGACGCCTCCGGTCACCAGGGGAGAGGTGCAACATACAGATGGGCTCGTGACCGAGGGGTGGACTTAACCAAGGACATTGTCTCACAGGTCATCCATGACTGTGAGACATGTGCTGCCATCAAGCAGGCCAAGCGGGTGAAACCTCTATGGTATGGTGGACGGTGGTCGAAGTACAGGTATGGGGAAGCCTGGCAAGTTGACTACATCACGCTCCCCAAAACCCGCCAAGGCAAGTGCTACGTACTGACCATGGTAGAAGGAAGTACTGGATGGCTGGAGACATATCCCATACCTCATGCCACTGCCCGGAATATAATCCTGGGCCTTGAAAAACAAGTCCTGTGGCGACACGGCACCCCGGAGAGAATTGAGACTGATAATGGCACCCATTTCAAGAATGGCCTCATAGACACCTGGGCCAAAGAGCACGGCATTGAGTGGGTGTATCATATCCCCTACCATGCACCAGTGGCTGGAAAAGTTGAGCGATGCAACGGACTGCTGAAAACCACCCTGAAGGCACTGTGTGGGGAGACTCTCAAACACTGGGAGTTGCATTTAGCAAAGGCCACCTGGTTGGTCAACACCCGAGGCTCCATCAATCGAGCTGGCCCTGCCCAATCAGAACCTTTGCATACTGTAGATGGAGATAAAGTCCCCGTGGTGCATATGAGAGGACTGTTAGGGAAGACTGTTTTGATTAGTCCCCACCTCAAGCAAAGGCAAACCCATCCGAGGGATTGTTTTTGCTCAAGGACCTGGTTTCACCTGGTGGGTAATGCAAAAAGATGGGGAGACATGTTGTGTACCACAAGGGGACCTAATTTTGAGTGAGAATGGTCTGTAATGTTTCATTGTATATATATATATATAAGTGTATATAGTTTTAAGGAGACATAGTTTTTAAGGGGTTAATTTGGGCATGACATGGATGGCATAGAATAAGGGGTGGATAATGTCCTAGTTAGAACAGCTGGGACCGATTCATCACTGGATGGGTGTAGCCCAAAACTGTGTATTCTATAGCCCTCCATGCCATTTCCCAGAAACTG
>NW_020885099.1:164058-209640 GCF_003945725.1 Corapipo altera
CTCCTGTCCTCATGCCTTTTTGTGGAATTCCCTGACTGAGCACCCTCACACCCTTTTATGGAATTCCCCACTCTGAGGGAGGGACTAATCATTCCTGCCTGAGCTGGAGAATATATAAACCTGGTGTTTCAGAACCTTTCCACCTCTCGTGGGATCCAGAGGAGGACTGCAGCTCACCACTCTCAGCCAGACTGCAGCTCACCGCTCTCAGCCGGACTGAGACCACCACCCTCAACTGAACTGCAATCACCACTTTGGTCGGACTGCAGCAGCTCTCCCACCACCAGGTTTTTCCCCTCTCCCTTTGCTTTGGACTCATGGGGGGGCCCAGGGAGCACCGTTTTGTTTGTGCCCTGGTGTGCTGGGTTGTACATTTGGGCTTTGTGGGTTAGGGTCGGTTGCTTGTCTGTGTGGTCGTACTTATTGTATTATTTTATTAAATTGTTATTCTGATTTGTAATCTCTCTTTTGAGTTGGGTTGGTTTCCCCTGCTGGTTAACTTTTAAACCAGCACAGGGACTTAATTAACTGGTGGTCTCTCTCATCATATTTTGGGGTGAACCCTGTCAAATCGATTTCTTTTTGTGGTACTACTGCTAGGATGCCTTTTTCTGCAGCCCCTTTTACTGCCTGGTTGGCAAAATGATTTCCCAGTTCGGGAGTTGTTTTCCCCTTCTGATAAGCTCTGCAATGCATGATAGACACTTCTTCTGGCTTCCAAATACTCTGCAGGAGTGCATGGATTTGGTCTGCATGTTTGATCCCACTGCCTTGGGCAGTTAATAGTCCTCTCTCTTTCCAGATGGCTCCATGGGCATGTACAACACTGAATGCATACTTAGAATCAGACCAAATATTTACCTTCTTTCCTTCGCTCAGTTCTAGAGCTCTTGTCAGTGCAATCAGTTCTGCTTTTGGGGATGACACGCTTACTTCATCCTTGGTTGTCACTGCATACCCTGTCATGCGCTTACTGTCCTGCATGAAGCTGCTTCCGTCCGTGTACAGTTCCCAGTCTGGGTTTTCCAGAGGCATGTCTTTCAGGTCTGGTCTGCTGGAATAGGCCTCCTCGATGGTCTGCAAAGTCATGCTCAGGCACACTGTCAGTCAATGTTGAGGACAGAAACATAGCAGGATTTACAATAGATGTTGTTTTCAGGGTAACATCATCCTGTTCCAACAATACAACCTGGTATTTAAGCATTCTGCTAGGGGACAGTCAGTGGCCCCCCTTTTGCTCAAGCACAGTTTGGACTGCATGGGGTACATATATGACAATGTGCTGCCCAAGGGTGAGTTTCTGGGCCTCCTGGATTAGGATAACAGTTGCTGCTACAGCTCTTAGACACCTTGGCCACCCTCGGTTAATACTGTCTAGCTGTTTGGAGAAGTAGGCCATAGCCCTTCGCTGGTTTCCCAGGGTCTGTGATAATACCTCCAGAGCGACATTCAGTTGCTCATATGTGAACAGTTGAAAAGGTTTAGTTAGGTCTGGTAATCCTAGTGCTGGAGCTGACATTAAGGACTTCTTTAGCTGTTTAAATACACCTCTGGTCTCATCTGTCCATGTTACAACTCCTTCCTTGGCCGCTTTCAGTGCTTCATATAGGGGTTTGACAAGTAATCCATAGTTAACCATCCACAGGTGACGCCATCCTACCATTCCTAGGAAAGCCTGCATTTCTCGTATGGTGTGGGGCTCTGGGAGATGACAGATGGCTTCTTTCCAGTCACTGCTGAGCCGTCGATGTCCATGATAGATTTCAAGCCCCAGGTAGATGACTATTTCTTTTGCAATCTGTGCTTTCTCTCTCGAGACCCTATACCCACTTAGTCCCAAAAAGTTTAAAAGACTTACAGTGAGCTCGATGCATTGGTCTCGACTTTTGGTGGCAATTAATATGTTGTCTACATACTGCAGGACAACTCCTTTTGGCTGTTGTCTTCTCCAGTCCTCCAGTTCTGTTGCCAGTTGGTTTCCGAATATAGTCCGGCTGTTCTTGTAGCCTTGGGGTAGAATCGCCCAGGTGAGTTGTGTTTTCCTCCCTGTCTCAGGATTTTCCCATTCAAAAGCAAAAAGCTCTTGACTGTCCTTATGTACAGGAATGCAGAAGAAGGCATCCTTGAGATCAAGCACAGTAAACCACCCTAAATCCTCTGTTAACGTGGTTAATAAGCTATAGGGGTTAGTTACTACAGGGTATATATCCTCAGTTATTCTCTTGATTGCCCTCAGATCTTGGACTAATCGATAGCTCTTGCCATCAGCCTTTTTTACCGGTAGGATGGGGGTGTTGAATTTGGACTCACATTCTACCAATAAGCCAAATTTAAGAAACTTTTCAATTATGGGTGCTAAACCTTTATGGCTTTCTAGCTTCAAAGGGTATTGTTTTTGTCTTATCAGTGTTGCTCCTGGTTTGAGTGTGATACTTACAGTTTTGGCTTGTTTGGATCTCCCTGGATAATTGCTAGCCCACACTATTGGGATGACAGCATTCTCAACTTCTGCAGGGACCTCTCCGTGGTTCTCCTGTATGAAGAAGGCAGCTGCCTCGATATATTTAGTGTCAGGAATTATAACTTTTATTTCCCCCCCTTGCAGAATTTAATTTCAGCTTCTAATTTTTCCAATAAATCTCTACCCAATAAAGGTTTGGGAGAGTTTGGCATATAGAGGAATTGATGAGTTACCCAGTGTTTACCTAATTTAAATCTCAAAGGTTTAAAGAAAGACCTGGTTTCACTTATCCCTGTAGTCCCAACTACAGTTATAGTATCATGACTCAATTTCCCTTCTAAGGTATTTAACACAGAATATGCTGCCCCTGTATCAACCAAAAATTCCACTTCTTCCCCTCCCAGCTTAGCTACAACCAGAGGTTCTGCTGGGGAAGAATCCTCTGGTCCCCTTCATGCATCCTGGTTCACAATCAGTTGGGGAGCTGGAGGGAGAGGGGGAGGAAGATTTTCACTTCTCTTCAAGTCCAGACAATCCCTTTTCCAATGCCCCTTCCTTTTACAGAGAGAACATCAATCATTTGCACTATCATGTTGGCAATTAGATCTATAATACTCATGGTGGACATTGCATTTGCAGTGTTCCTGGTAGTCACTGTTTAGCTCCATCACCCTTGCCCTGGCTTTCTGATTTCTATTCTGATATACTGTCCAAGCTATATCCAATAATTCACCAATATCTTTCTTGTCCCCTACCTTCTGCAACCTTTTCCTTATATCATCTGCTGACTGGCCTATGAATAAATAGACCAAGTGCTTTTGCCCCAGATCTGATTCCATATCTATGTCTGTGTATTTTCGTATGACCTCTTTTAGCCTACTCAGAAAATCTGTCAGGGACTCATTTCTGTCTTGTTTTACTTCATACATCTTTGACCAGTTCACTGCTGTCATAGTTTGAAATTGGCCCCCCTGAGAGGCTGGGGGGGCTCAGAGGTGATTGGGTGCCAGGGCAGTGTTCCCTGGAGAGCCAATCACCACTCATGTTGTTCGCTTCTGCTCAAAATCATATATCACAGCACCGGAAGCTGTTGGCAGTTCTGTCTTGGTTGTTTTGCTGTTGGTGTCTGCTGTGTGTAGGTGGACAAGGCCAGGGGGTGGGTGGGCTCCCTCTCTTCCCCTCTGGGGGGGAGAGGGGAGCCCTGCGACCCCCCAACTCAGCCTTTGGCTAGAGTTAGAGTCAGCATTTGGAGTGTGTGCTGTGAAGGAAGAGATTCACAGCACCTGAGGTAAGAGGAGAGAGGCAGGCTTTGCAGCCAAGCCCTCTTCCCCCTCCTTTTCTGCAGTGAAGCTGTAGAGGGGGGCTTTTTCTTTCCCTCCACTGTAAGTGGAGGAGAGGCTCAACTTGAAGCTGAGCCAAGAGACTGGGCCGTGGAAGTAGGCCCGGCGCTCGGGAGAAGAATCCCAGGCGAAATTGGAGGCGAGCCAAGAACTTGAGAGTTGCCTGCCGAAGCTGACCAGGGGCAGCCGAGAACTGATGTGGAGGAATGAACATTCCAGGACACAGACGCTTGATAAGCTACACTGCAGTAGTTACGAACCAAGGTGAGACACCAAGAGGGAGAAATCACCAGCAGCAGAAGAGCAAGGACTCAAAACTATCTTCTTGGACTTCGTGGGGAGAGAAACTGCAACAAACAACTGGAACTTTGGTGAGGGGGGAGTGTTCAGGAGCCCAGAACACTCCCACAGCAAAAGACTGTGTTATATATCAGCCTTAAAGGCTGCTCCTGGACTAAAGTTAAAGGAGGGGCTTGAAAGGACTGACTGATAGTAATGTAATATATATATATATAGTTGCCTTTAGTTTGTATAGTATTTATTTGTGTAAATAAATGTATATACTTTCCCCTTCCCCTACAGAAGCCTCTGGCCTGAAAGTTTCTCTCCAGTGTTAGGATAAATTGTGGGAAGGGGTGGGGGTGGATTTTAGATTTCTAATGTGGCTCAAACTGCCACAACTGCCTTCAGAATTCCATGCCTGAAACCATACACCACCCAGTCCTGATAATGTTTCAATGCTTCCCTTTTCTTTGGTAAATTAGGGTCCCACTTTGGATCCTCTGGGGGAAAATATCTTTAAGTTACCCTTGAATTTGTCCAGATGTTATCAGTATCTCAATCGCAGCCCAGGCAGCTCGCTTAACCATTTCCTTCTCTTTGGGGGTCAAGTAATGTATCCATCATCACTTCTAAGTTATACCAATCTGGGTTCTGTGTTTTTATTGCTCTTTGCACATAATTAGCTACTTTATTTGGGTTATCTCTATATGCTCCAACTGAAGCCTTCAATTGTTGCAATTCAGCCAGAGAAAAAGGAACCTTTAACACTGGGCCTTGGTTACTCATAGCTTGTCTTAATGGAGCCTCCACTATAGGTTTTTCCTTCTTTGTCCTCGTTCTCCTAGCCACTGGGCTGGGATCTGCTAGAGCTTCACGCACTCTTCTCCCCTTTGTTTTTGGTTTTACTACAAGGGTTTTCTCCCCTCCTCTGAGCTATTGCCTGATTCGTCATCAGAGGCTTCTGTGCCTGTGTCAGTGAAATCACCACTGCTTCGAGTTTTGCCTTTCATGCTTAAGGGGTCAAAGGGAGCAAGACCCCACCTTTGCCTCCTGTCGGCGGCCAAGACTGACTTGCTTCTTTTTCGTGTCCCTGTTCCCCCATGATATGAGGCGGAGACTAGAAATTCCTTCGGTTCCTGCTTCCCCCCCGCAGTGGGAAATCCTGAACTGGGCGGCGCAGTCGAAGTGACCGCGCCCCCTGTGGTTGGAGGGTAGGGACCATAAAGGACGGGGGGTGCTGGGGAAAAGGTGGTGGCTCCGTCTCCGCCCATAATGGCGGAGCCGGAGGGTCCCATCGCCCCTGCTCCTCCTCCTGCAGTTCCGAGGTCTGCGGCTGTGCCTCCCATTGCCATGGGGACGGCTCCGGCCGCAGTGGGCGACCCCGCAACTACGCCTGCGCCGGTGGCAGCCCCCATTGCCGTAGCAACCGTGCTGGCAGTCAGCGCGGCCCCCGGAGTGGCTCCAGCTAGAATCGATCCCGCAGCCCCCAGGGGGGCTCCTCCCCCCGCGCTAGCGACTACACCTGCGCCCGCAGAGCCACCAGCCGGTCCTGGAGCCCCCACACCGCCTGCGCCCGCCACCACTGCCGGCACTACGCCGGCAGGGGCCAAAACCACAGCTGCGGGGGGCATAGCCCCCCCGCCATTTAGAACAGCTGGGACAAGCCCCGTCTGTCCCGGCACGATCGTGCCCGCTCCCACGGTCCCGGCCGGTCCTGGGACCGCTCCTGCAGCGGCTCCCAGGGCCCCCGCCGCTACCGGAGCAGGCACCGCCCCGGGCCGGCCAGTCCCGCAACGCCTGCGCCCGTGCCCGTTGCCAGAACAACCGCGCCTGCGCCTGCCGTGCCCAGAGCGACTCCGAACGGCGCCGCTGCGCCGGCCACTCCTGCAGCAGCCCCTGACGCGACTGGAGCAGGCACTCCCGATACAACCAGTCCTGCAGGGCCGGCAGGACCGGCCCCAGGGGCTACCCTGGCTCCCATGGGACCTACGCCCACTGCGCCTGTGCCCGAAGCGAGAGGGGCTCCGGGACTGGTTACCCTCAAGTCGGGTGGAATTAAAAGGTCTAAATCCTCATCTCCAGGGGTTTTAATATAAATTTTGCCAATGGGAACATACTTAACCCGACTTTTTTTTTCCCTTTCTCTAAAGCCATCTCTGAGACTTCCGCCTCTATCGAGGCTTTATCTTTCTTATACTCCTTTCTCCACTCCGGACAAGTTAAAAGAAAGAAAAACAATTCCGCATAGCGCAACTCATCCCAGCGTTCCTCCTTATGAAGAATCATGATAAGCCGTAACACTGTATTTAATTCAAAAGAGCCGAACTTTGGCCACACTTCCCCTCTAAGCTGTCCATTCTAAGGCCAGACATTCATAGACAATCGACACAATTCCTGCCTTTTTAAGGATGTCTCAGGGCCAGTTAAATGATTCCAATGCTGTAAAACTAAAGCTAAAGGAGATTCTTTAGGGATTTCTTCCCTAGGCTGTATGCAGCCCATGATGACAAAATACAGGCAAGAGATGCACCAGGATTAGAACTCACAGCTCCAGGAGCACTGTGCAAATTCCTTCCCCAAGCAACACCACTGGCTTCAGGCCAGGACAGAGTACTTCAACACATGGAGAGGCGTCCCCCCCCTCGGCTCCCTGACCAACATGAAACACGAAACATGGAACTCCTGAGTTTCCCTCTGCCCTGCCTTTACCAAAGCCTTCCGGACAGTACAACTGCCCGCCCCAGCGAAACCCTTTCACCCACAAACTGGGAAAACACTGACTCTTGTGACTTTTGGGCCCAAGTCCAAGTTTCCCTTTCCCAGTCCTACTGTATTCCCTATTTCCGGGGAAAAAAAACCCCTTTGCAGCTGCTAACAAAAATACCTTTTTCCTTATCTTACCTCTGTGTGTGATTCTGAGGAACTGGGCTTCTTGAGATCGGTGCAGGGAATTCTCATAAATATGCTGGCTGAAGAAGAATTTCCTGCAGGATGAAATTTTCCAGTCTGGAGGAGCCAGTCCCTACTTGTCCCCGTATGGGCTGCCAATTGTTGCCTAAAAGATTCAGGGAGAAAAAACTCCAGGGCAATTTAGTAGGAGGTAAGATAAGGGAAGGTTTTAATGAAGCATCTCAGACTCTCGGAATACAAACCATGCTTGCGCCCCCTGACCCAGGAGTTACAATTTTTATAATGATGTTCATCCAATCCCTGTTCATCCATCCCCCGACCTTTGCCCCGTTCCGCCCCCAACCTGCCCCTCAGGAATTGAGTCTGGGGGCGTTTTGGGACCCCCTCTTCCTCATCTTCTTCTTCCTCGGCCTTGGAGGCTTTCCAAAGTTCTGGATTTGAAGGTTCCTTTCCTGCGTGATATCTTCTTGTCCAGGCCAGGGTGTTGTGGTGGTTTGAAAAAACAGGAACTTCAAAAAGCTAATTTAAAAAGTTTTGCTACAATTTGTTCTAATGTGAGAGAGAAGTTTTCAGACACACACACAACTTGGTATAGGGGAAGGGGAATATATTACAATTTATTATTACCATATATACATATATATATGCATGTAACAATCTTAACTATCTCTTCTATGGTGAAACAATATATATACATTGATTATCTCTCCTTTCCTTCAAAAAAGAGTCCAGAAAGAAAGGAGAAGAAGTCCTCTTTTTTCACTTTCAGACCACAACTCTTCCAAATTAATTTTCTGCAGCACTGGTAAATGTCTTTTATTTTTAAGGCAGCAGTTTTGATCTGTCGCAGAAAGAATTCTCCTTTCTTCTGCTGCCCAAAGTACAAGGGATTAAAGTCTTTATCCCCTGTTCCTGTTTCGTAGAGGTTCCAGTCCCTGGGGAGTGAGTTCTCGGGGATCTCCACCCCTCCTTCCTGGGGTTAAAGAGTTCTAAGGTTTTTAATTTAGTTAAAGTTCTTACCCTAGAACTGAGTCCAACTGACTCTCTCTCTCTCTTTCTCCGTCTGTTCTGTTTTCGGATTCACTGGTCCAATTTGCTGCTGCAGGGTCCAGTCAACTTCTCACCACTCCTCCCCTCCACGGTGGGAGAAGGCAGCAAGGTTGACTGGAAAACTCTTGGGGAGTTTAACTCCTGCAGTCCTGGATGGGCCAGGACAGCGGGGGACCAGGGGTTCCCCCAAACTCGGGGGAAGACTCCCCTCGGCACTTACATGACTGTATGTTGCAACTGCTTTTCCAAAGGTCAGGGCTCTTCAGCTTGGCCCTCTCCAGCCACCCCTCGATTTGCGCTGGCTCCGCTCCAGCACTGTGTCTGCTTGCCAATTGCAGTCCTCTGGCTGACCGATTGGGCACCTCGTTGCCGTTTTCCTCCCGGGAAGAAAATGCAACCCAGGGGGTCTTCCCGATCTTTCGGGGTCCCCCTTGGTCACTAGCTTCAGGGGGACTCCACTCAATGGCTGGCTGCTCCTGCCCCTGACCAGGGACCCCCCAGCCCTGCACCACATGTGGCGCGTTCAAAGCATGGCTGCTTCTCCTTCTAGCCATGCCGTTAAAAAATTAACCTCTTCTCTTCCGTTTCTGTGAGCATGTAATTTCTGCAAGGACATATGAGCTTTCAATTGGTCCAGTATTAAAAAACAATACTCCCTGGGGAAAGGCCTTTTTTCAAACCACCACAGGTGCAGATGTTCTTAAACAGAATGAAGACCTACCTTGAAAAAGAGACTAAATATGCTACTGGAATTTAGGGGGAGTTGATATGAAATGGGGTAATAGGGTTGGATGTGTGTAAACTATTGTGGTAAAGGGTAAAGGATATAATACGGCTACTTCTAAAACCTACATTCACTACATAACTATTTCTAAAACCTATAAAAATTAAAAAATCAAAAACTCCAAGGCAACAGGACAAACTATTATCTCGTTCATTTCATTGTCTATGATTGTGATTACAGTCATAGGTGTTAATTGTATCTCTTCTGGGATGGAGAAATCTAGTCTTCAGGAAGGACTGGGAGTTCTCGCTGCTGATGTTTTCCTTTGGGGGACTTTTCTATCATCATGCCTCCCCTGGCACTCATCTCCCAGTTTCCCTGCCTTCTTTTCCACTTAGGCGAACTTAATATAGATCTATTACCTGAATCGTATTTTGACCTACAGTGTTTGTCCCAGTGATATCCTTTTTTACATTTTAAACAAGGGCTGGATGGAGCAGCTGCCTGTTCCTGGGCATGTCGACATTTTGGACACAAGCTAGATGAAGCAGTAGATTGTTTTTAAGCCTGTTGAAATTTTTCCTCTTCCACTAAAGGACAATGCTGTTTGTAATGCCCTGTTTTTCCACACTTGAAACACTGACGCTCAAATCTATTTCCTTCAATGATAGCATTAGCCATCATTTTCATTTTATAAGTATATGATCCTATGTTGCGACATGCTTGCATCATTTCTAAAGCACTTGGATTTTTTAGTGCTTTTAATACTTTTTGACAGTCATCATTCGAGTTTTCAATTGCCAATTTTAGAAACAAAACTTCTTGAGCTTCTGGGTTAGGCAAGCTATAGCATCTCTTAATCTTGTTGTGAACTCTGCAAAGGACTCTTTAGGTCCTTGATGTACTTTTGAGAAGGAGGTAGTTGGAGTGGACACATCTGCAATTATTTTTACTGCACTCAATGCAAGATCTTTTGTCTTATCTAAATATTCAATTGGAATTTGGGACTGTGCCTGATTAGATGTGTATGGTCCTTCTCCTAGCATCCTATTCATTGTTTCTGGAATAGGAATCCTTTTTGAAGGTAGGGCATTTTGAGTGTGTCTTTTAATTAAATCCCTCCACTCATTTTCGAATGGAGCAAATTGCATAGTATTTAGAATTGCTTTTGAAATCATTCGAAGATCATTAGGGGTAAGAGTGTATGCGGAAAATAAAGATTCAATCAGACCAATTACAAAAGGCGAACTGAGACCATACTCCAGGATTGCTTTCTTTGCATCTTTTAACAGAGGGTATGACACCGGCTGCCACGTGGATGGCTTACCCTCTTCCAAATACACTGGAAATGCCCTCATAAGTTCTAAGTTCCCATCCTCTTCTGCTTTTTTTCTCATTACTGCCCACTTATCTGCTTCATTGCTATGTGTTATTTGTTGCGTGATTGAATCTATGTGATTATTAATATTATTTATATGGTTTGCAGATGGTTGGGCATGGGTGCCGCCATCTTCCCAGATGTTTTGATTGTCTCCACCGGAAATTCCCACAGCCTGGGCACCGCCCTCCAACCGGATGTTTGCATCTGGTATCCCGGAAGTTTCATTTTGGCAGAAGGTGTGGTCTCCGGTAACTAAGGAAGTGGACGTTGTTAAGGTGCCATTTTGTAAACCAAACCATTTCCCACCAAGGAAGTACATTTTCCCACCATGGAAGGATGGCCATTTTGAGAAGGTCCTTGAGGATGGACTCCAAGGTCACTCAGGCAGCCATTTTGGGATGGTTGACTACAAGATCCGCCATTTTGTGTTGGACTTTCCCACCTTTCACTGCTGTTTTTCCTGCCTTTTGGGTTGTTTGTGAGGATCCCAACGCCATCTTGGGTGTTAGATTCTGGCAATTCAGGTAGGGAGGTTTTTGATTTTAAGTTCTCTCCCTGCATTTGTAATGCTTCTTTTTGTCTTTTGCGTTGTTGTAAGAGTGCCAGTACCAATCTCCATGCTATTTGGGCTTTCGATGGCAATTGATCTCCTCTTGTAATCACTTTATATAATAAATAGCCAATCCCTTCCCATTCACTATAAGTTAACACTTCAGGGATGGATTCTTTATTTTCCTGCATCCACTTAGCTAGGGAGTGTAGGGAGTCTTTGTCTATTGGGTGTCCTTGTGCAATGATGTAAGTTTTAAGTCGACGATAGGCGTCTTTTTCTGTCTTGGACACTGACGCTCCCATTTTTGGCACTTAATTTTTGAGATAGGTACGGGGAAATGAGGAAAAGAGTCACTTCGTGACAGCTCACCTTTGGGCATGCCAATCCTGGGGATCCGCTTCCACAAAGTTGCCACAGGAGCTGCCGGCATTGAACACTGCCATGGTGAATCAATGAGAAACCCTTGTGAGGCAGGCAAGTTCCCTCGATACAAGTGACCTCTAGCTCTGCCCCAGTTTGGGCGCCATCTGTCACAGCCCGGGGGAACAAAGGGTCCGACCACAGAGTTAGGGTGGAACAGAGTGATCCTTTATTAACAGGGGAGCACGGACTTATATAGGGTTTCGAGGGAACTCTCTGGAAGAAGGGGTGGAACATGGGAGGAGTATTCTGAACAGGGACATATAAGGAAAAAAGGGGAGGGTTTCAACTACGACTGTGTGGAGGCAACCATATATGGGGTGACCAAATAAGGGAATGGTGCATGGCACCAACTGGGAACCAGTCGGCAACAAGGGGGCAAATAAGGAATAGAGAATGAGAGATTTTTACAAAATTGATGAAAAAGGTACATCAGAGGACAGAAAACACATCTTCATATAACCCAAACTTCAACCCTAAGTCCACATAGCTGTTGTGCTCATTAGGAGGTAGAAAAGGTAGTTGTTTCTGGTGTTTCACAGTTTTCTTCCTTTGTTACTTGTTCCAATTTCCACATGTTGTACTCCTCAGGTCTTTGGCTTCCCACAATAGACAGCTGGTTTTGGAGGAGGAAAACACCTTTCGTGGGGAAGTAGCCTTTATTGTTAGTTTTCCCTGAGTGTACGGTGCTTATAGTTCTCTTTTTCTTCTCTGTGTAAATATAAAACTGCCTTTCTCAGCAGTCTCGATTTTGCAAGATTTTTTTCCTTTCCCCCCTTCCCGCCTCCTTCTCCCTCGGGGGGGGGGGGGGAATTTGGGCGGAGTCTCGGTGGGCACTGGGCGTTCAGCCAAAGTAAACAAGTAAACGATAACAACATATCAAATCTCCATGTACATATTTTAAGACAACAATAATCTGACATAAATCAATCAATTAGAAATTTTAACATTTTTTTCATCAATTTTAGTATTATTCTTAACACACTGTATAAATAACTTCCCTTTCTAAAGTTACCAAGAACAAGACTTACATTACAAAGTTATAGGCACTTAAATTATCAAATAGATTCAATGGTCTCAATGCTGTGTGTCCATTCTTTAGATGATTCATGCATTTGAAGCTCTCCTTTTTTTCCCTTTTTTCTTTTCTTTTTTCTTTGTTTCAGTTTCGTGGTTGTAGTTCAACCCCAACATATTGGCAGCTGTGGATCTTGGAGACTCGGAGAGGGAGAGGGGGCTGCCACGGCAGTGCACATGGGAGCAGATTGGGGGTGTGACCGGCTTTTCGGGTTGCTGCTGCCACTCGGGTCCCTCCACCTGGGCACTACTGCCCCCCATGGCATCTTAACGGCAGCACCTGGTGGCATGCAGGAGAGTGGGGGAGAAACCCCCCTGCCGAAGGTAAAGTAGCATGTATAAAGGCAGGACACAGACACCCCCCCCCCGCCAGAGGGAGATTACCATGTGTAACAGACAGATAACATACAAATGCCAAAAATTATGTTTCACCATTGTTTCTACCTGTCAAGAACTTCCTACCAAAAATTCTGCGTCAGTTTTCCACCAGAAGTTTTCACCAGGATTTTCCCACTGGAGTTTTCCTGCCAAAAGATCCTGGTATTGTTCATGGTTATCATATCTCTGCGAACATCTGAATAGGGCTACGTGCCAAGAAACCACACACAACCTCCTTTGAATACTATAAAAGATGAACAGAAATTTGGGAAGAGCAGGGAAAGAGGAGTGAGAGTTGGCTATAGCAGCTAAAAATCTCTTCTCCGCCTCGCCCTCACCTTTTCTTCTGCCACTGTAAGCTACCTGCCGTCACCAGAGACTGGACTTCTGCCATCTTGAAGTGGACTGAGACCCACCATGCTACCTGCGTGAGTTTTTTCCACCCTGACCATATTTTTGAGGACCGAGAGGTGCAGACCTAGACCTCCGCACAACCTGGGGCCGCCCGGTGTGAGCGGGCTCACGGGTTCACGGAGTGTGAGCAGCGAAGCCACATCCTGGCTGCATTCCAGAGAACTAAGACCCCCCTGCAGCTAAAGAGATAACATCTAAGGTAGCAGAGACCGGAGAAAAAAAAAGACAAAAACTGCTTCTCTCTCTCTCCTCCCCCACCCCATAGACCAGCTCGGATGGAAAGGTACTTTTTGGTGGTATCTTTTCTTCACTTCTAAAAGTAATCTTAGCATTTTCCAACCTTTTCTTATTTTTTCCTCTTTCTCTTTGCATCTCTTAGCAATTAATAAAAACAATTTTGGTATCAACAGGTAACTTGTATGAGTTTCATTTTACTCAAGGAGATATTCGAATCTAAAAGTTCTTTCTGCAATATTTAAGCAGATCATAACACCATGACTAAAGGCAGGAGAGAATTCTCCATCGTGGAGAGATTACCAGGATTAAAGGCAGATGACTGACCCCTGGCTGGAGGGAGAGTATCATGGTTAAAGGAAGAAGACAGACCCCCCGCCAGAGGTCCCAAAGCCCCCTCAGTGGGGAACATGTGCTAGGTTTATCAGCGAAACCCACAGAAACGGCTAATACATCATCTGTTCCCTGAGAGGGGTCATCCAAAAAGTTCTCTTACTCCCAACGGTTGCAAAGCATGCACAAAAGTAAATTTTCCACTTGCTTATCCATAACCTTATGTCCTGCTGCATGCCATATCTGTTGCAAAAATGTTAAATAAAGTCTGTGTTCTTGGGAAATTCCCTGTCCCATTATTACTACACGACTCTGCAAATTTCTGTCCTGCAGATTCGGCTGGTCCTGTTCTGACAGGATGATTGCCGGCACTTACCACCTCCATCCAGTCATGGGCACCGAAAAGGGTTCCGTAACACAGGTATCATGTCGGGGTCACCAGATATGGGTGCTGAAAGGATGAGGCTGCATACACACACAGAAGTCGATTTCGGGATTTCTCCACCAATCTTTTTCAACGTTCCCCTTTTATTTATATTCTTAAACAACACCTGGTGTTGTCTTTTAGTTAACCAGAATTCCCAGGATCATCCGAATCCAGTGTTTTGATGCCACACATTCACACTCGCATCAAGTAGTAGCTGAGTTAGGCCATGAGAAAAAAAACATGCTATCATGCAGGCCATTAAGTGGTTTCCACTTTGAGAAACACAGCATTCTCTCTGTCAAAACACTTAACCAAGGTCGGTCCTCACTTTGGATTCCAATTAACTAAATGCAGGTGAAGACTAACTCAGCTTATTCCCACAAAAAGGTGCCGGGACAGAAAACTCTAGCTGCCAGTGCAGTGCTCTGAGTGGCCCACCACCTGCGTCTGAAACCCAAAGGCTACAGGCTTTCTTTACTGGGGGAAAGGGCTGTGGTTTGCTTGCAGGAACCCTACATCGAAATTTGTCATCCGACTCCCAAAACTGAATATGGATGAAGATTCCTGCCAGATAAAAGATGCCAGGAGAGAGCTACCTTGCTGCCCATGTGTCACAGACTGAAACAGTTAATGATTTATGCATTCTAGGATTGCCAGGGGACTTTTGCAGACTTGGAAGAGGCAGCTTGACCAGTGGGAGAGTGGGGGATCCCTGTGACATGGGAGATACCCTACATGTTGAAAAACTCTTTTAAAGGGCAAGAAGTGTATGCCGGTCCATATCTGTTTTTATAGTTTTGGGGATACCAAGGACTGATATTGCAGATATGAGGTGTTTTTTGACATCTTGGGCCTTCTCTTCTGAATGTGCTGTTGCTGCAATGGCACCAGAACATGTGTCAATGGACACATGGATGTATTTTAATTTTCCAAATGGTGAATAATGTGTTATGTCCCACTGCCAGATGTCAAGTGGGTTAATTCCACGAGGGTTTACCCCCTCAGATGGTAGAGGAGTGAGTCTCTGGCAGTCGGGGCACGTGGAAATAATTGCTCTGGTTTGAGAGTGTAAGGTGGAATGTTTTTCTGAGGGATTTTGCATTTTGGTGAAAAAAGCTGTGGGACAGTTTTGCTTTTTCAAAATTCTTTGGAACTACTGCTGTTTGTGCAAGGTGCCCTGTATCAACTATTTTATCTGTGACATGATTTCCTGCTGTGATGGGCCCTGGGAGAGGAGTGTGAGAACGAATGTGGATTATGTGGAATTTGTGTTTGTGATGACTAATCTCATAGAGTAATGATTTGAACATATGAGTTAATTGTAATTTGGAGATATCTTTTATGTATGAATTCTCAATTCGCCGGACTACTCTGATGACATAGGCTGAATTGGAAACAATGTTCAAAGGCTCTGGAAATAGCTAAAATACACGTATGACTGCAGAGAACTCCGCTATCTGAGAGGAACCTCTTACCTTATATGTGTCAAATACCCATTTTCCCACTTTAAGTCAGGTGACTACCGCGTTAGACGTTTTGCCAGAACCATCTGTGAAAACAGTTCTAGCACCTGTAGAACGGATGTGTTAACTCTGGTTGAGTAAGGGCTAGCAGATGCAAAAAAGGAATAGACAGAAGGTGAACTGAAAATTGACCCCTGTAATCAGCAATGGCTAACTGAAAATCAGAACTATGAATCTGCAATTAAGTTAGTTGAACAGTAGACAGAGGAATATAAATAACATCTGGATCCCTCCCCAAGAGCTCCCAAAACTGTAATCTGCTTTTGTGGCAGACTTTGGAGAGCATCTCAGGATATGTAGTAATGGATTTGGAAAACTGGAAACTTAAAAAAACCCATTCCCATAACAGAAAATCTTTGCCTCTTACATCTAATTGCCCTATTACAGCATAAGGTTGTTTGATACCTTTAAAAATTACCAAAACAACAGGTAACCCACACACTTTTCTTTTACTCTGACAGGAACTCAGTCTTTGATAAATCTGCTTTAATACCGCCAGGGCTTCTGGTGGGAGGTTAAGTCTGCCTCCCCTTTCAGGAGTTGAAATAGTGGTATTGTTACCCCTCCAAACTCCCTCACTGCTTTGTGTGGTTCAATGAGTGCCCAAGAGGGGGGCCACACATGGGAAGAAATTACAGTTACGTCGACTCCGCTGTCTGCTAATCCGTTATTATGTACTGTCCCCTTTTCCATAATATTAAACAACAGACACGTTAAAGTCAGGCATTGAGCAGACAGAGGCTGTGCCCAGGAGATAAAATCATCTGTGGGCACTAAGTTATTTCCTGTTAAACCAAAGCCTTGGTCCCCTCTTATTCGGTTACTGGATCCAGGGGGGTAGGCATGAATGAGAATTAACTGAGCAATAAAGGTACATTTTTCAATACGACAAGGAGGCACAGGGGTCCAAATCATCATCTTAATCTCTCCCATATAATCAGTTGATGATTCCCAGAAGCACAAAAATACCGAGACGAGTTACTGATGAATGACAGATTAATAATGCCCTACAGTTGTTTCCTGGTGGACCCTGGACCCCTGTTGGAACTACTTGCATGTTAGAATCATGTAGTTTTGCTGTTGTTGTGGGGGCCAAATCCACCCCGATGTTGCCTGAGGTGCTTGCTCGTAGGGAGCTGGTTGGTTCAAGTGGCTGGGCTGAAACTCAGGAACATTTGTTGTCATCGTGCGGGATCTCTATGCGCTCGCCATCAAGTTTCCCAACTGCTTTTTACCCCTTCCCTGTGGGGGAAGTGCTTTACCTTCTTGTGTAAATTTTGAGCGACACTCTTTAGCATAATGAAAGCCTTTGCGGCAAACCAGGTTGTACAGTAGCTTTTTTTCCCAGACACTGCTTTATAAAATGTCCTGGCTCCTCACAACCATAGCACAGTGGAGACGGAGATGATACTGTTAAAGTGGCAAATGTTTCAGCTAAAGCAGTAGTTTTATGGGATTGTGAACCCACATTTTGACAGACTCGGAGCATTTCCGAAATTGTGGGGTTTCGTAAGGCCTGTAATATTTTTTGGCAATCTGCATTAACATTGTCTATTGAACAAAATCTCTCGTACCATGTCATTATCAACTTGTTTGTCAATTGCATCTTTTAAATGATTCATGAATTGCATAAATGTTTCTTGTGGTCCCTGATGAATAGTAACAAAAGACTGAGGAACCGTCCCAACCTCTGGAACTTTACAAAAAACCTGAAAGGCTAACCTTTTTGCTTGGTTCACTACTTGAATTGGTAATTGAGCTTGCGCCGGGACAGCATGTGGTCCCATTCCTAGGAGCATTTTCATAGTAATTACAGGCTGTACTGTTAGATTACTTAAATTATTTAGATTGGTTGCATTTTCTATAACAGTTTGTGGTGGGGCTGGTTGAGACAGAATTTATTTCCCCATAGTAGCCCTCACAGTGCCGTGCTCTGCATTGGTAACTAGAGGAGTGTTGATAACACACCCATGTTTTGGCTACTGCTGAGCACAGCACTGTAACATCCCTTCTTCAATTGAGGGCAAGATCCTGGGAGGGGACACAAGTAGGCCAGCTGACCCACACTGACCAAGAGGATATTCCAGACCATACGACATCAATCCAGATATAAAAGCTGAGGCAAGGAGCAGGACCGGAGGCATTCATTGTCTCTGATGGCTGCCTGCTGACAACCATTACAGGTGCTGGAACCCTACTTCTCAGAGAAGTGATCGACCATCACTGCTTATGGGAAGTAGAGATTAACTGCTAACTTCTGCTTTGTGCGTGTGCACACTGCTTTTGCTTTCTTTTTTGCATAAACTGCCTTATCGCAACCCACAATTTGTGTTGTTTTCTTTTCCCACCTTACTCTCTCCCCTGCCCGACTGGGAAGGGGAGGGATACAGTGGTTGGGTGAGCACCTGGCATTGAACCAAGGTGAACCCACCACAGTCCTTTTACTTCCCATAAGCAGTGTTGTGCCATAAGCAGTAGCAAAAACATGGGTGTGTTATCAACAGTCCTCTAGCTACCAATGCAGAGCACGGCACTGTGAGGGCTACTATGGGAAAATAAATTCTGTCTCAACCAGACCCACCACACAACTTTCACAGCCAAATCTCTACACTCAGTTTCAAAAATAGTAAATTGCATTGCAGTGAGAATCATTTTTGCAATTGTTTTTCAGTTGTGCAGGATTAAAATAAAGGAGGGAAATACAGTCGTTAAAAGTCCCGTTGTAAAAGGAACAGTCAAACCATAGTCAGTAACAGATTTTCGCAATTCTTTCAGGACTTGGTATGGAATGTTTCCCCGACAAGGGGCTTGGTTTGGTTCATATACCACAGGAAAAGCCTGCAACATTTGCACATCTCCTTCGGTGGCAGCCTCCTGTTTCCTTTGAGCCCATTTATCAGGGGGATGTAAATTGGGCAGAGGACCCCTGGTAGTCTAGTGGTTAGGATGCAGCGCTCTCACCACCGTGGCCCAGGTTCAATTCCCGGTCAGGGAACTCCTCCGGGCAGATGGAGCTCGTCAACCCTGTAAGGCCATCCATCTAGGAGAAGGTCACTCTAAACAAACCTATGTCCTGAGGACCTCGCTGCCACCATCCAAGCTCGCTCGGCCCCGGCAGATGAACCTTAGGATTAAAGGGTGGGCTCAGTTCAGCGCACACTGTGTCTCACCTAAAAAATACACTGCGCAGGCTCGAAGGGTAAAGACCTTTCCCAAATCTTCGTTGGGAAGACTGGCCATGATGATGATGATGATCTGTAAATTTGGCTCCTTTTCAGAGTCAAAGAGATCGAAATCTCATGAATTTTCATTAGAACCTCGGGTGGAAGGGTTTTTAGAGGTGTCTGTTGACGGGAGTGCAGAGAAACTGCTACTATTTCGGCACCCCCCTTCCCCTGGCTGCAGCTCAGCATGTATCAGCGGCAGGGCCAGGGCGGGGGGTCGGCAAGATCTCCCTCTACTGCTTTTTCCGGTGGGTGGCTGGAATCCTCAGTAACAATAGATTCAGAGGGTAATGGCTATTTAGCTGTGTGGGATTTTAAAGTCTGGAAGACTGCCTTCCAGGCTCCCAGAACACTAGCAACTCTTTTGTCTCCCTTTGTCTCAGAGTCCCACAGCCTGACACCAATGCGATCTCATTCCTTGTTGTCAAAGACATTTGCCGATGCTTAAAATCTTTCTGAGACAGTTCTAAACTTTTATACTGTTGTTGGCTATTAAATAAGACAACCTGACTGCATCACTGAAAATCAGGGTTTTATTCTTCAGTTCTCTTTGTCACCCGGAAAATGGCAGAATGGCATGCAATGTTTACATTAAAGCATTTTTATCCCACCTAGTGCAGGAATTTTTAGGCTACAGGGAAGGAGGCATGCATGGACCTATTTAACATACTGTCACACACTTTTTCAAGATTATCTACACAATTCAAATTTTTTTAATAACACACTGTCATTCTTAATTATAAATTAATACATATTTCATAAAGGGAGTTAATTTAAGCAGTCTTTTTATTCTCATTTTTAACTTTAGTAGCAGATGTTCACCGCAGGTATCCTTCCACCAAAGTTAGCAACTTCTTTCCTCACTCTCACAGAGTGCCCAAGGTCATCTGATGGATTCCATCCTCTATCTCTGAGGCTTCTCGCTGGGGAACTGCCTCTGGCTCTCTAGCCTGAACACCTGTTTGGTCTCCCACAGACATTAGCAACATTCAACCCAGGATGATTTTGTATTGCCCACTGCAGTAAGTTTTGCAAAGAAAGATCGTCTATTTCAGCCTCATAGTGTTTAAAGAAGCATTTCATTAGTTCATAAACTGTCTTTTGTTCTGAGGAAATCTTAACCCCCATTTCCTGAGCAACCTTTTTTTGTTCCGGACTGTTTTTTTTGCCTGTCAATTTTGTTCCGGGGCTATTCCTGGTTCCTAGGCACGTAAAGCAGCCTTTGTTTTGATCTGGGGAGACTCTATTTTTTGGCCTCCGGGCTTTTATCCCTCCCTATTCCGTAACTGAGTTTTACCTTCCCATCCAGTGGAGGAACTTGTGGCGCCGTTTCTGCCTCTGGAGCAGGAGTCCAGTCTCCTTGCCTTTATTCTCGCTCAGGAGTCACATCCCTGTTCACAAGCACCATTTGAGGATGGTTTGAATGATAATACACTATCCAGTTTTGTGGGTACTGTTGCCTAAAAGACCTAGGAGAAAAAAGACTCCAGGTCAATTTAGGTAGGAGATAAGATAAGAAGATCAGAACTTTAATGAGTCCTTGGCCCAGAGGAATACAAACCCAAGCCCGTGTGCTCAGACACAGGTTCTATGATTTTATAATGATGTCCATGCAATCCCCATTAGATCACCCCCCGGTTCTGCCCCGTTCCGGCCCCCAGCACACCCCCTCAGGAATTGAGTCTGGGGGAGTTTGGGACCCCTCTTTCATCATCTTCATCCTCCTCTCCTTACGTTGAGTCCTTGGAGGTCCTCCAGAGTTCCGGGCTTGAAGGTCACTTTTGCCTATGTTTACACCTTTTGGTGCAGGCCTTAAGGTGTTTTTCTGCAATTCCACCTTGAAAAGAAGACTAAACAGCCAAGGGAATTTTGAGGGATTGATATGGGATGGGTTTGGTATGTGCAACCATTAAACTACTGTCTTTACTTTTACTGGAAAATACTGGTAAGGGATATAATACAGTGAGACAGTAAAAGAATGCATGTTAATTATGCTGGTAGAGACTTCAGTGTGGAAATGATACCTGAGTTATGTGCTGCTGTAGTTACTTCTACTGGAAAAATCAAAAAACTCTGAGGCATCAGTACAAAACTGAATGGTTTATTGTACAAAATTCTCAGTTTATATAGGGTTCAGGGAAGGAGGGATATACATTTTATTCATAGCTATGGTTAAAGGTCTCGGAAGTGCAGGAAGATATTTTTCTTCAAACAGATAAACAGATATTTCTTTATCACAATTACAACAGGAGATGGGGTAAACAAGGTGGTGAAAGGATTTTTGTGGAGACAGCAAGTCTAGTTAATTAAAAGGTAGTATAAGAATATCAGGTGGTATATGTAAACAAGCTTTCCTTGTCTGTGTTTAAATTCCATGGTTTCTGGATAAGATAATTTCTTATCTCTGCAGTGCCATCTACCCCAACAGCACCCCCCCCTCTGGAATTTGACACTGGTACAGTCACCAACTTATCAAACACAAGGAGATACCGTGTTGGTAATTCATACCAAATAGCTACGAAGTAACCAACAAACCCCATTCTGGCAGGACATTAATTCCTAAAACCAAGTCGTTAATTGGGGCAATTGACATTGTCAACACAAAGAAAACGGGACCTCTCAGTGTCAAAGTAACCTGAGCCCAGAGAGTGGGGGCAGGACTGCCCCCCAGGCTGCTGATCTGAGGAACAACTCCAGGAGGGACAAACTTAGAATCATAGAATCATAGAATCAATCGGGTTGGAAAAGACCTCCAAGATCATCAAGTCCAACCCTTGATCCAACACCACCATGGTTACTAGACCATGGCACTAAGTGCCACATCCAGTCTCATCTTCAAAACCTCCAGGGACGGTGAATCCACCACCTCCCTGGGCAGCCCATTCCAATGTCTGATTACTCTCTGTAAAAAATTGAAATCCAGCAGTTTCTGATGCCTTAAGGTCCATCTAGTTTTTATGATTTTCCTAATTTTTAAAAGCTTTTTAAGTAGTTATATAGTAGAAGTAGATTTAGAAGCAGCAGCATTTATTCCTTTACCCTTAGCATAGTAACTACACACATTCCCCAACCCTATCACCCCATTCCATGCTCCCCATATCAATTCTACCCCTAAATTCCATTAGAAAATGTTCAGTCTCTTGTCAAAGTAGGCCTATTTTGCTTAGAGAACACTTGTACCTTGGCCTAAACTGCAAAAGTACAGTCAAGAACTGGGTGAATATATGCCCCCTGTACTCTGAAGAAGATGATGATTGATGAAAAGAGGGTCTCGAAAAGCCCCTAGCCCCAATTCCCCAGGGGTGGACCGAGGGTGGATCAGGGCAAAAGCCAGTGGGTGGACAAAACCTAGGATTGGACAAGCAGTATTATAAATTGTACCATCTGTACATGGGGGGTGTACGCGTCTTGTAATCTTTATGCCTAGGCACAAATTAAAACCCTTTCTTTGTCTCACCTCCAAAACTAAATTGCCTCGGAGTTTTTTTCTCCCTGAATTTTCTTTAGGCAACATTTCTGAGCCTGCATACACTGAAACCAGCACAGGCAGAGCTCGTTCAGGATGCCATCTGACAGGCAGAGAAACGCGTGGACGTTGCCACTCCCTTCATGAAGGGCTGCAGCAGTAGCAACCTGGAAGGGCCCACTGACCAGCCGCCCCCCCCCTTTGGTTTGCACTGGGAATTACAGTGCCAAGAAGCAGCAGGGGAAATGGGATGGGATCCATGTCTCCTCACAGGCTTTAGCCACTGCCAGTGGCGGAACATTTCAGACTGGGTGATGTGGGGTGAAGTTGCAGCCCCACAATTGAAACTTGAGGGGTTTGGAATATTACAAAGTGTTGGACCGTTTTCCATGAGAGCAGTGGAGCTAATTAGATAGTTCCCATGGACAGAACCTTGAGTTATAAAGAGTACAAGGTTAAAGCTGTTTGGTTGAGTGCAGGTGCTGCATTCCTGGGTGTTTTTGTAAGAATATGTTTATATTATATGTGTGGGAAAATAGAAGTTAGGGAACTCAATAAAACTGCCTGCTACACTGAGCAGGCAGACATCTCTCTGTCTCATTACCCTAGTGTGTATTGTGTGTCTTTCTTCCCCCACAGACCAAGGCCTACCGACAAATACCCTACGACAAATACCCTCCCACTACCCGCACAGCTGGTCCAACAACCAGAACCTCTATCTCTCTCAGGGTACATGCAAAACTCCCTATTGCACCTCTAGCAGTCAAGACCAGCAACAGGAGCAGTGATCTCAAATCACCAGGCACTCCATTCAGTAATTGCTTTTTGATAGCTCTCGTCAGTGGCATGGCATCAGTTATACCCCGCAGTCAGGGTATGAACTACACCTATTTGCCACAATAAGGTAACACCTTCGTCAATTGTGTACCAGGACCTGAGAGACATCAACTCTGCAGGGTCCACATACACTGTCAAGACCGCACCACTCGGTCATTGATACAGGGTGGGGGCTAAGACCTCCTGACCATCAAGACCTTTCACATTCCAAAGCCGGAGATACTCCCTCTGAATTCTGTGATCAAAAGCCACGGGAGTCAATAAATTCTTGTCAGTCGCTACTAAGAGAATAGATGGAGCCCCACTATCCCATTCTCATAGAAGCCATGCTGCCAAGTACTCCCCAGGCTTTTGCTAATAAGTGTCTAAGAACTGTCACAACTCCTCTGAGGTATAAGTCTGTGTAACCTGCACCCCCCCAAGCAGTAGATTGTGCTGATCCCCCATCTTCAGTAGGAGCTGGGCTGCCACCCACCCAGTAGCTACTGCGTCAGGCTCAAACACAGCCCTGGAGTCCGTGGACCCTGTGCGAACACCTCCACCCCACCTCCCAGGACCCCTGGAGGGATCCTTGATAAGGACAGGAACCTGGGAAGGCGAGACCGTACCTGTGCCCTGTTCCATCTACTGTGCATCAGTGAGACGGGACACTAAGCATTCTACGACTTGTTGCAGCTCCCGGCAGTGTACTTATTGAGCAATTAACGCTGCCTGCTCCAAACTCCGTGCATGTTTCAGGTCACTGATGTTCCCTTCCAGGGTTGCCACCTGGTCCAGCAAAGCTGCAACCTCCTGGTCAAGAGCCTTAAGTCCAGTGAGCAGAAACCAGCCCACCCTGTATGCTAACACACGGGCAGACTTACATGACAAGTCCCAAAGCAGTTTATGCAGAACTGCTTCAATTGTCTGTAGGCCAGTCTCTGACACAGATGGAATTTTGAGTCAGGTTTCCAGGGGGGGTCATCATCTCTAGGAAAGCAGCCACAGGGGTCCAGAATTTGCCATCAGACCATCTGTTTCAGTTTAACAAGACAGAAGTGTTTGCTAAGGAGGACAAGTTATGAGGAAGACCAAGCTTCCCCCTCTAAGCAATTGTAAATCCGAAATTAAGAGGTTCCAGTCAAGGAAATGTGGAGAAAGAAAAAATACCAGCCCTTTATTAAAGGATATATGTGTATAGGTAGCACACAAAAAGAGCAAAAACCAAACAACAATCCTGCACCCAAATTTCCACTCAAAGTTCTTTTTGACTTTTGACGCAATTCTAATCTTGACCAGCAGGGGCCACTGTTGGATCTCTGGAGGAGTAGAGCCTGCAGTTGCTTTGTGGTGGTCGGCAGGGGGCACTGTTGGGCTCTGGTGGCCTCCATGTGGGACCCCGGTGTGAGAAATGTCTTGTTATTTAATTTAGAAAGATTCAACTACCTGTGAAACAAGGGAACTATAATGACAAGGAAAGTTTTACTTGCAGTGTGTGTTGAGTCCCCCTCACACTGATCTCCCAGGGAGGAAAGACCTTTTGAATTTAAATTTTATAGTTTTAAAAAAATCCCACCCTTTCAGGTCAGTTTAATATATTCATTTTTACCTAAAAAGGTTTTTTTCTCAGAAAAGGGGGATGCTTCCCTCCTCCCAATTGGTTGCAAGACATCCCCTGTCAAAATGATGGATCCTTTTTTGTTCTCAGTCCATGGAGAAAGACCCCTGTGCTCAAAAATGGTCAAATGGTCAAAAAGGTTTTCATTTTTAGGAGTTTTATATTTGCCTAAAAATTCCCTATCCTGGTCGCAAGGAGTCCTGGCACCAGGCCCAAGGGGGGACTGGGTACCTTACAACTTCGCGATACACCTAAAAGTTTTCTAAAATTTGTTTGTAATAAACACTGTATTTTTATTTCTCATAATCCTCCTTTTTTTTAAAAATAATAACGTCAAAGGGATTATACATCAAACCACCCTCTTATCTTCTGGACTCTTTCCCATTTGGCTAATACCTCCATTGCTTCATCCATATTTTCAGTTTTCTTGGAGTGTTCCCATTCAAGCAACAGTTTCTGCGAATTCTTCGTGTCTTTAGTTTGCTTGGGGATGGGGTGCAGGACCATAATTTTCTGGGTTCCTGGGTCTCCTGTTGCAGCAGTTTTTGGATCCATAGGCATGTCAATCATTTGCATCCCTTCAACAACACTAGTAATCAATCTTATGAAACATGGAATTAAACAGGGTAAAAATACCAATCTGGCAACAGCACACAAAAGGACAAACCCTACTTGTTTCTACCATGCTCCTCCAAATAGGTCAGACCACCACCCTCCATCTAGCATGGATTTCCAGTTTTGGACTGGCACATGGGTTATTTTGCGGATATTAGAGGCTATTTCCATTACTGCTTCATAGTTATCATCAATCTGTAAACAACAATCTGAGGTGTTAAATTTTCGACACACTCCTCCTTCTTCTGCCAAAACATAGTCTAAGGCTAATCTGTTTTGGTATATGGTTGCCCTACTTTGATGCTGCTGTTCAGCTATCAATTGTAATCCTGTCGTGGTCTGATTTATAACTATTTTGACCACATCTTGTAACCGTATGATTCGACTAAGCGTATAAATGGGTGTATGGTAACCCCATGTCCCATCCTGCACCCACATTACTGGTCCATAATATTCAATAGTCCTTTCGGGAGACCACTCTTCCTCTCCCCATTTCTGGACTCCTCCCACCGAGTGTCCTTTAATCCCAATATAGGGTACTTTTTCTCCAACAACCCTTTTTTCCCAGTTAAGGGAGTCGTACACCTCCACTTTCTAAGGGCAACAGGAAAAACCCAGGTAGGATTATTCCTAAAGTACAAAAACCTCTCCCAATTTTCTGGTAAAGTTGTATACGCTCTTTTCCCACAAATCCAAAAGAACCCATTGGGTGCCTTCCAAAAGTCTTTGGAAGTGCTATCAATGTTCTTCCAAAATTTTGATATTTCTTTTGTTCCAGAAAAGGGGTTCATTTTGGTTTTGTTACATTTGTAGAGCTTCTGGCTCACATCCCCCTCATAATTGGAGTTGTCTTTTTCCGACCAATAATCTGTTGGGGTTTGTGGAAAATACTCACTGTGAGTGAAGTTAGTCTTCAGAGTTCTTTTGCATGGAGTTTCCCCAACTGGGTGTACAAAATGAACTCCTGTTCTCCTTATACAATGTCTTCCAATCACTGTGGAACTTAATATCCACCCTTCTGGTCAACTTACTTTATTATGAGAAAAAGTATAATTCCCCTTAAGTATTTCTCAAACATCTAGGCTAAAACCCCTCCAGGGCCATTCCTCTGTCATTAAAGGTCCACCACAAACCCAACAGCGATTTACATTTAGCCCTTTAGCAATTTTCTCTGCCAAATCAACAAACAAGTTTTGTCCCACCGAGGGGAACTCTAAATCTCTGATCTCCTTCTGTGTCAATTCAGAGCATAAATCACTCAACTATGACAATAGTAGGTGATATTTAGGTGTCTCTTGTTCGGTGTTTATAATGATCGCCTCCTTTATTAGGTCATGGACTCCCCACCTGCTGGTGATATCCCAACAAATCCATGTCTCGCCCACAGGGCAGCTTAATCCTAGTCATGCTCCTTCCAGCCCCAAATTCTTTGCTACCCCATAGCATCAATTACCTACTGTACAGGTTTCCAACTTCTCATTATAACAAACTTTGTTCATGTACTCATATGCCATAAAGGTGGTTATCATGCCTGTCTCATAGTATGCATTTTGGTAACACTTTGATCAGTGGTCATCAGCAATGGCTATTAGCTGGAACACAGCTAAGGCAAGCAGAGGTCCAGTATAGCATATACTTCCACTCCCCATGCCTATCAGGTTGCAGCTGACAGAGGGGTAGAGAGATCTTCTTGTGGCAAGTATAGAGGCTAACCTGGTCTTGCCTTCTGTTGCTTTACTTCGCGACAGGCCAAAAAAAATGCCACCGTGTGTGTATCTGGGGGCTTGGCAACAGTAATACTTCAGTCACTGTATGTCATGCAACTAATTAGTTTGTCTACACTTGAAATACTGCAAATGAAATGTAGAACACAAATCTATTTCCTATGTTTCTTGAGAACCTATAATATCTTTATCACAAGTATTGCATTTAGTCCTGACATAGAACTAGCAATTACAAAAAGGACATGGATTATATCTTGGTCTTGCCGCTGAGTTTGTATTCTCACTATCAACCTTCGCGGCTATGACCCCTCCCATGCACTAGGATCCTGGTTTCTCTTGTTGGGAGCGGCATGTCAACAGCTGTTGTCTCTGGGCGACTGTAAAAGAATTTTACTTTTGAATTATTTTAAGTCTCGGGAACTCCCCTTGACATTTCCACTCAGGAACAGAGGAAGGAGGTGCCACAGGTCCTTTGACTCTGGTACTGTGGGTCCATCCCTTCTCTATAGTCCATACCGCAGTTTCTGTAGTTAGCACCACTTGATAGGGTCCCTCCCATTCTGGTTTGAGAGGTTCTTCCCTCCAGGTCTTTATCAAAACCCAGTCCCCCACTGAGATGTTGTGTACTTTCATCTCTAACTTCACAGTTTGGGGCAGCAGTCCCTGTTGCCTGAGATTTTCCAGTCTTTCAGCTACTATTTTGATATAATCTCTGAGTTATTTGTCACCCAGCTCCAGGGTCAGGGTTCGAACACCTTTAAAACATGAGGGATAAGGCAGTCCAAATAACATTTCATAGGGAGATACATTCAGATCCTTTCTGGGCATATTTAGAATCAGTGTATATGGTTCCCACTCCACTGCCGATTCTGTGTAATGCACTAATCACTGCATATACTTTGCATGCTTGAGCAGACCAATTATTTGGGAGACTCCCTGACTCCATTACAGCAAGATCTTCTCCATCAATCACTGCATAACCACTTTTCCGCTTTCCTTCTACTACTCTTGATGACCCATCCATAAACAGATGCACCCCTCCTTCTATTGGGATATCCGTCAAATCTTCTGGGATCTTTGTCTGGTAGTCAATAATGTCTAAACAATTGTGTTCAACTTCCTCATTTTTTATGGCGTTCTGCCTATACAAAAACTGTGACGGATCTACTCATGAATTGGTAGTTATACTTAAATCATCCTTTTCTATTAATATGGTCTCGTACTTTAAGATCCGAGAATCTGTCATCCACCTTCCAGATTTTTGGCTCAATATCGTCCTTACTGGATGTGGGGTATGGACCCTAATTTTTGCTCCAAATGTTAGTTTTCTCACTTCTTCCACAAGGATGGTCGTAGCAGCTACTGAGTGCACACATGATGGTCATCTCCTAATTACTGGATCCAACATCTTTGACAGAAAGGTTATTGGTTTCCTGTTCCCCCCCCAGTCTTGGGTGACAACTCCCTTCGCAGTCCCTTCTGAGGCACTTACATAAAGATCAAAGGGTTTCTTTAGGTCTGGTAATGATAACACTGGAGCTTGGGTCAAAACTTCTTTTAGTTTCTCAAATTTTTCAATTTCTTCTGAGGAATACTCTGCCCGGTAAACCTTTCCTGAGGCTGTATCCATTAGTTTCTCATATAGGAACTTTGTTTTGCTACTATAATCTGCAATCCACAACCTACAAAAACCCACCAACTCCAAGAATCGTCTTATTTCCTTTTTGGTCATTGGTAGGGGAAGGTCTAGGATTCCCTTTATCCTTTCTGGACTTAGTTTCCGTCCACCATTGCTTATGATGTACCCCAGATACCTTACTTCCTTTTCCACAAACTGAAGTTTGCTCTTTGACACTCTTAATCCCTGTATTCCAAAAAAGTTTAGCAGCCTCACTGTTCCCTTTTCCACCTCTGTTTAAGTTTTCCCAGCTACCAACAAACTGTCTACATACTGTAGAACAGTAATTCCTTCTCTTGGTTCAAATTCATTCATTATTCTTTCAAGAACCTGTCCAAACAAATTACGTGCTTCCGAGAACCCCTGCAGGAGGACTGCCCATCTGAGTTGTTGTTTCCTGCCCATCTCTATGTCTTCCCATTCAAATGCAAAAATATCTCGGGAATTTTTATCCAGTGGACAAGTCTAAAATGCATCTTTCAGGTCAACCATTGAAAACCATTCGCACTCTGGAGGTATTTTGTTCATTATGGTGTATGAGTTTGGTACTACAGGATGTTGAACACGAACTATTTTATTGATTTCCCATAGGTCTTGGACCAATCGATATGTCCCATCGCCTTTCCTTACTGGCAAGATGGGGGTCTTGTATGGTGACATAAAAGGTTCTAATAATCCATCGCATATTAATTTCCCTATCATGGGTGAAAGGCCTCTTTTCCCTTCCAGAGGAATGGGGTATTGACCAATGCAAATCAGAATTTCTGTATACAATTCCACTGTAAAGGGTTCTATTTTCAATCCTCCCCTGTTCCCATCTTCGGTCCACATTTCAGGATTTATGCCCAAATCTTCACTTAAGATGAAAAGTTTAACTTCCATCCCCTCCCCTTGAGGTACCACACCTACTCCCAGGATTCCCATTAGATCTCTAACTAACAGATTCACCCCTGCCTGGTATGTCATCAGTAGATCTGCCTCAATCACCTTCCCATTTCCTTTTATTAATACCGATGGGGCCACAGGTACCTCGAAGTGTTCTCCTTTTGCTCCCTGTACTGTGACTGTTTGGTTTGATATTTTTATTTCAGAGGGAGGTTGGGTTACACAAGTCCGTTGAGCCCCTGAGTCTACTAGAAAGATGGTATCATCCTCCTGGGGTCCCAGTTTTAAATTTATCAAGGGCTCTTTTCCTGTTTCTGACCCCAGGAAGTAGAGCCCCTGACACCCCTATTCCGAGCTCTCCTGTAACTGGAAGACTTGGACATCTTTTTGGCACCAAGGGCAATCCCTTTTAAAATGTCCTTCTTGTCCACAGTAAAAACAACCTCTTCCCATACTTTGTACATTCGGGGGGGCCGTTTGCATCCCTGGTTTTGTTAGTGCCTGGGGAGGTCCTCTAGGGTGTTGAGTCCTCTGTCCTTTATAATTACTGGGATCGTTTCTACATCTCCCTTGTGGTACCCATGCCCTTCTCTGCTCTGGGGCCCATTCCCCCCCCTTGTTTATTCACTTCTTCAACCGTAGCTATCATTAACTAAATCTTCTGCTTTTCCTGCCCTTCCTCTCTCCAAACATATACTTTTTGAGCTTCCCTCAGTAACTCATTCATATCCTTCTCATTCCAGTCCTCCAACTTTTCTAATTTCTGTCTAATATCCAGTCACGAATGAGTCACAAAAAAATCTTTCAGCAATTGCTGCCCTGTTGGACTGTCCAACTGGACCTCTGAATGCTGTTCTATGTTTTTCTTTAATCTTTCTAACCATTCAGACAGTGACTCATCTTTGGTTTGCTTTTCATCAAGAGCCTTAGTTGTATTGTGTCCTCGAGGGGTTGCATCCTTAATTCCTTTAATAATACAGTTACTATAATCAATCATACTCTGTCTTCCCCCCATCAGAATTCTGGTTCCAATCTGGGCGTGCTATAGCATTTTTTGTTCTCTGTCCTGTCCATTTATCCCCTGAGGGTGCTCCCAGTCCCAAACACGGATTCCTGTGGTTCTAATCATGTTCCTTTCCTCTACTGAAAACAATGTTCCCATTATAGATTGCATCGCATCCCATATGTACATATTTGGGCCTAAAAATTGATCAAATTGTTCAGTTAAACCCAATGGGTCCTCTAAAAATTTTTTCATTTCTCTCCGAAATTCTCTTACTTCAGAGCTGGTTAGTGGGGCATTTACATATCCCACACCCCCTTGTATTCCCTGCATTGGAACCTCTCTAAGGGGATAGAGCCTTTCAGGTGCTTCTAACTCCCATTCTCTCCTGGTCCTTTCTAGTGTCTGGGGAGGGCTTGGAGGAGGGGTTGTGTCTGGGTTTCATGCCCCATTGCCTTCATCCTCCTCAGGATTATAGGGAGGAGGATTTTCTGGGAGATTCTCTAAGGGGTCCCATTTTGGACCCTTCTTTTTCTTCTAGCTTTTATTAACTCCATTTGTTATAGAGACTGGAAATAGTCCTATAGACCCCACCCAGTATGCAACATATTCACTTTCCTTTGGATTAAACAGCTCTTTCCCATTTACATAGAGATTCAATGCTCAACAAATCCAGCCCTTGAATTGGGGTCAATAGAGATGGTCTTGCCTTATTGGCCCTTTCATCCATTCATACATGCAATACTGGATCATGGTGGTCTTATCCTTTACCCGCGTCCACTGCGTCTCACCCCAGGAATCTAACATCTTCCCCAAGGGACTATCATAAGGAATATTGGGGGTCTTTTGAATTCACCTCACACTGGGACCCTCCAAACCCCAGTCTCTGCTGCTGCCAATCTCATGGGGGGGGACCTCCACACAGAGCCCCACAGCGCTCCCCTTGCTGCACCGCTGAGTCCCTAAGCACTCCTACTTTTGCTCGGCAGTGGTGCAATGCAATGGCTTCCCAGGGGGTCGTGTGCTCCCCCCCCCCCCCCCGACCTTTGTCCTGCCGGGGGCTCTCAGCCACCCCCCTTTCCCCTCCAACGGGGAACAAGCAGTTCAACGGCTTCTCAAAGGGTCATATGTCTCCTTTGTCCTACTGGGGGGGCTCTCAACCACCCCCCCACTCGGCAGCAGAGTGGTGTGGTGACTTCCCCAGACGGGCCACATGGCTTTTGCCTTTGTTTTTCCCAGGAAGCCTCTAACTAGTCCCCCCTTCAGCCACGGAATGGTGCAGGGGTTCCCCTATTCAGATGAGGTTGCCCACAATCCTTGTCCCACCACCGAGACACATGGAGAATTCTTTTACTTCAACCTACTTCTTTACCCTAAGGAGCATCTCATTCAAATGACACAACAATCACTTTGTTCTTTCTCTGGCAAGTTCCCTCATGGGAGAATGGAAAAGCAGTACTTCAGAACTCCGCTCTCGCTCCGTACCCCAGGTATGTCTCAAACACACTCATGTGCACACTCCTTTCCCCAACAAAAAAAAAAAATCTTAAAAAAAAGTCCTTCCGTTCCTTACCAGGTTTTGTGCACAAAGTTTAACGGTTTTCCATAGATTCCGGTCGGCTTTCCTTCCACTTTTCTTTGTTTCAAAGCTCTCCGTTTCGGGGGTTTCTTGCCACTGATGCTGAAATCAGCAGAGCGTGCTTCCCAGGGGCAGGCGTTTTATAGTTTTACAAAATCCGACCCTTTCAGGTCAGTTTAATATATTCATTTTTGCCTAAAAGGTTTGTTCTCCAAAAAAGGGGGAAGTTCCTTTCCTCCCAATTGGCTGCAAAGCATCCCCTGTCAAAATGATGGATCCTTCTTTGTTCTCAGTCCATGGAGAGAGACCACTGTGCTCAGAAATGGCCAAATGGTCAAAAAGGTTTTCATTTTTAGGAGCTTTATATTTGTGAGAAATATCTCTAATTAAAATTTCAGAGACAGTCAAATAAAGTGAAACAAAGAACTTTATTAACAGCACACTGGGCGCATCGAACTTGTGACCAGGTTCGAGCACACCCCGAATGGGAGGGACAAGCCCTTTTAAGACACTTCGACTTGCATGGCCACTCACTTGCTCCTCCTTGCTCTTTTCTTCCTTAAAAGGCGATCTTTGCTTTCTGACGCAGTCCATTGGTTGTCTTCATCCAGCTATCAGGTTGTTTCCCTGCCCCCGGCCCAGGTTGGTGTCACCACCTTACATTCTTCCCGACTCGCCTTCACACTGTAGCAGTAAGTAAGCAGAACTGTAAGTAGCAGTAGGCAACAATAAGCAGCAATAGGCAACCCCAAGCAGAACTGTATGTAGCAGCAGGTAGACAGAACTGTAAGCAGCAGCAATAACTAACTTTAAGCAGAACCACAAGCAGTCCACTAGTCCTTGACCACAAAATGGCTCAACTTTCCAAACAAAATGGCCCCCAGGTGTCTTGGCATGAGGCAACCATGGAAACCCCTGCTTGTAATAAAACCGTTGTATTTATTTCCCACAATATTTGCCTAAAATTCCCTATCCAGGCTGCAAGGAGCCCAGGTGCCAGGCCCAAGCAGGGACTGGGTACCTTACAACTTCACGATACGCCTATAAGTTTTCTAAAATTTGTTTGTAATTTTATTTCTCATACTCATGGGCAGAAGAAGCCGAATGGAGACCTCCCCACCGAAAGGAGAAGGAAAAGGGGAAAAGGGGGTTCTTCCTATGGACTCACACTGTCGACGGTTGGCTCTGGCTGGGATCCCCCCCTTCGTCGATGGGGACAAGCTGCTGCCAACACGGGAATGGAGGAGGGGAGGGACGGCCTCTTCCCTCAAAGGTTCCTCCACAGAAAGCACTGGATTCTCCAATGAAATCCGAGGCAGACTGGACAGTGGGCAGGGCAGGGGGTGAGTGAAACAGAGGTGAACCGGGACCAAGGCAACCAGGGAACTTGACCAAAAACAAAGATGAAAACCTGGAACTTTTTCTCTCCACACACACCATCTCTGAATCCTGGGCAAAAGTAAAAAGAGAGGCAGTTTCCCCAGGAGTAAAACTCACCCCCCCCCCCCCACGGTCTTCTGAACCAATTAACTTGGAATGTGGGGCTACAAGCTAGCTCTTTTGTGTGTGTGAATCACTCTAGCCTTCCCCTCCCCCTCCCTCTCAACACCTTTCTTTCACAGTGAGACAGGGAAAAAATTCCCAGTTGGGATTTTTTTCTTTAAAACAAGGAAACCTATGACACCATCACTAGACACAGGGAATCACTGGCTTGGCTTCCCTGGTCCCCAGCCTTCTCCACAGCCATCGCATGGTTGTTCTGGGGGGGTAGTCAACTACACCAGATGCAAGGGAAAATTACTTGCTGGTACCCCCAAAATACCAGGTAGTGGAAGGATTTAGGAGAATTTACTTCTGAAAGCCAAGAACACAACATTTTGACACAAACTCCACTGCACCTAGGAAAGACAGGGTCCCTGTTCTTCTCAGGGCTTTTATTGTCCCCCACCCCCACCACTGCAGGGGCCTTCAAACATATGCAAGAACTTCTCTCATACCAGGGAGTCAGCTTCTGTGGAATGCAGGAGGAGAAAACATCTAAAACTGTCTCTGGGAAAGATGCCTCTTTCCAGGCAGGAAAGCTTTCTTAAGCTACATAAACCCTCATATCCTTGTAATAAATCTTCTGGAAGGTTTTTCTATACTTACTGATTCAAAGAAATCCTTAATGTATATAAAGCACACTTTTATTACGGTCAGGGAAATGCAAGGGGATTTTGCCTCCCCCCGTGCATGTCCGCTGAGAAAAGAAACAGACAGTTTTTTATACAGTGAGTTTCAAAAATTATCTATCATATACACTCTTTATGAAGTCTGCCTTATCTAAATAGACATTTGGTTGCCTACCTCCTATTCTTACTATTATAGAGTAGTTACATAAAGTTTTATCATTTCAACCAGTTTAGGTTCCCCCCACCCCTCTTCTGTCTCCCTTGCAATGCTACATGCTAAAAGTCTTTCCAGCTTTCCTGACAGTCCTTTTGTTTACGTAAGCTAGCTTTATCTTAATTGCCCACAATTTTAGGCAGCAACCTTCTTCCAAGCAGTTACAATTTGCACAGTCACACTAACACAGCTAAATTTACTAACATAACTAAATTTTATTTTGTCTTGTCTTTATTTCATTACACCATGAATCACATGAAAACAATTACTTTAGTTCCATCTCAGTTGTTCTCCTAGAAGGCACAATTTAAAGGTCTTATTTGGTCCCAAATAGGCATGTAAAAAAGTCTCAAATAAAACTGTTGAAGTAGAAATCTTTAAGTACCAGGGATTTCTTCAGATATTCATCCTCCACAGATGACTGAACATTAAGTTAGAGTCTAGCAACACACTGCAGTACTTACAGCAAATCACAAAAGTAAAACTGAATAAACTGCTGCAATCCAATGCTAAAAATAATCAGTCCAGTTAGTTGCTCTGTTGGTTCATTTAAAAAGCTCTAAGCAGTGGCACAGGCTACTAAGAAGCTGCATACTTTTACCCGTACTATCCACCTAGATACTCCAGTCACTGGAAATAAGTGTGAAAGCAAGACAGTTTGCACAAGGGGAGGAAAAGTTAGCATATTAGTCTCCATTCTCAGAGAGTAGGGTTTAGGGCTATGTATAATCATATGACGGCAAGCATTTTATCCTCTTTAGTTAAAAACTATAGTCATGGTTAGGCTTTGCGAACGAAGATTTGAGAAGGCTTTATCCACATTTGTTACAAGCACGCTGGTGGCTAATGAGGTCAATACGAGATAGGCATATCCAATTGCAAAAAGCACAGCAGAAAGACTCCTTGGGTGGTATATTCTGCAAGACACGATTCTTTCTGCGTTGTCTTTTCTCCTCAAGAGTGATCCTGTGCGTGTTCTCAAAGGAGACAGCTGCGTTATAGATGGTGTGTCTCCAGACCTCCCTATTGGAGGTCAGAGTAGACCAGTTATGATGATCAATATGGCCAAGGCTGAGATGTTGTTTCAGGGAGTCCTTGTATCTTTTCTTCGGGGTTCCTCTCTTGCGGCAGCCAGTGGCAAGTTCACCATTGAGCAAGATCTTAGGGAGGCGGTGATCTTTCATCCTTGAGACGTGCCCTGCCCAACGCAACTGTGTTCTCAGCAACATAGCCTCAATACTTGTGACTGCTGCTTGTTCTAGAACAGATGTATTGGTCACATAATCTGACCAGTGGATGTTTAGGATTGTGCGGAGACAGCGTTGATGGAAGCGTTCTAAGAGACGCAGGTGGTGGCGGTAGGTGACCCATGATTCAGAACCATATAAGAGAGTGGACAGCACAATGGTTTTGTAAACACTGATCTTGGTACTTTTCTTCAAGTGTTTATTATGCCATACTCTTTTATGGAGTTTTCCGAAAGCACTATATGCCTTTGCTTACCTGTTGTCTATCTCTCCGTCAATCTTACCGTCCGAAGAGATGAGGTTGCCTAGGTAATTAAACTGCTGGACTGATTTGAGCTCTGATTGGCCAATGGTGATGTGGGGATGATGGAAGACTTCCTGAGGTACAGGTTGATAGAGAACTTCTGTCTTCTTTAAGTTGACTTCTAGTCCAAAGAGCTCAGTAGCATCTGCAAAGCAGGATGTTAAATACTGCAGAGCTGCTTCTGTGTGGGCAACAAGGGTAGTGTCATCAGCATAAAGCAGCTCCCGGACCAGATGGTTTAAGGTCTTAGTGTGGACCTTCAGTCACCTTAGGTTGAATAGGTTTCCATCAGTACGATATCGAATGTAGATACCATCCTGATCATTGAGGTCTACTGTGGCCCTTCGGAGCATCATGCTGAAAAAGATTGTGAATAGAGTTGGTGCAAGAACGCAACCTTGTTTCACACCATTGGTAATTAGAAAGGGCTCAGAAACTGCATCACCGTATCTGACTTGGTCGCGTTGATCCTCATGGAGTGAGATGATCATTTTAAGGAACTTGGGGGGACATCCTAAATGTTCCAAAATCTGCCATAGACCTTTTCTGCTCACAGTATCGAAAGCCTTGGTGAGATCAACAAAGGTTACATAGAGACCTTTGTTCTGTTCCCTACACTTCTCTTGCAGTTGTCTGAGAACAAATAGCATGTCTGTGGTACTCCTGTTGACTCTGAAACCGCATTGGCTTTCAGGTAGAATTCCTTCTACTATAGCAGGTATTAATCTGTTCAAAAGTATTCTTGCCAGGATTTTGCCAGCAATGGAGAGCAGAGTAATACCACGGTAATTTGAACAGTCTGATTTAACTCCTTTCTTCTTATACAAAGTGATGATGACTGCATAACGAAGGTCTGATGGGAGTTTGCCTAGTTCCCAACAGCACACCACAAACTCGTGAAATTTGGCATGGAGTGCAAGGCCCCCATGTTTCCAGATTTCAGGTGGAATTCCATCAACCCCAGCTGCCTTGCCAATTTTCACCTGCTGTATGGCCTAGGAGAAGGACAACTCTAGTTAAAAACTATAGTAGATTCCAGTTAATACTGTTTTACACAAAGTAATAATAAACTTTTCCCAAGTGTCCATGTACTGGCATGCACTTGTGGGAAATAATTAAGATGGTTTTATTACAAACAGGGGGTACCTCGTACCAGGGCACCTGGGGGCCATTTTGTTTGAAGGACTAGGGAGCCATTTTGTGGTTGGGGACTGGTGGACTGCTTGTGGTTCTGCTTGAGGTTACCTATTGCTGCTCATTGTTGCCTACTGCTGCTTATAGTTCTGCCTGTTTACTGCTACTTATTGTTACTTACAGTTCTGCTTGCTTACTGTTACAGTGCAAAGGCGAGCTGGGAAGAATGTAAGGTGGTGAGACCAGCCTGGGCTCACTGCCAGGGAACCATGTGGCCAGGGGCAGGGAAACAACCTGATAGCTGGATGGAGACTGCGCCAGAAAGCAAAGATCGCCTTTTAAGGAAGAAAATAGCCTGACATGGGAGGAGCAAGGGAGTGGTTATGCAAATTGAAGGGTCTTAAAAGGGCTCATCCCTCCCATTCGGGGTGTGCTCGAACCTGATCACAAGTTTGGTGCATCCAGCACACTGTTAATAAAGTTCTTTGTTTCACTTTATTTGGCCGTCTCCGAAATTTTAATTAGAGATATTTCTCACACACTCATTAGTGTGACAACTTTTGATACTAGAGGAAGAGGATGGTCACAACCATTGCATTTTGTCATATTTTCTGTCAATTAGATCAGTAATTTGTTTTCAAAATATGCATACATTCAGATGCTTAACACACTGCAATTTTTTTAAAAATATACCTATTAAAACATACTGAAACAAATACTTCTCTTCCATAAAGTCATACCTCCTGCTGATATAACAGCATCTGCCCACCGAACTGTTTCTTCATTATATTCTCAATGTTTAACAAGACAAACTTCTATCTTCTCATTCCTATAAAGTGCAGGAAAAAACCTGAATGTGTCCTATATTGTTCCTTGTCACATACTTCTGAAAAACTGACATGGAATTAAGGACTTATTATAGCGGTATTTGATTTACAAGAATTTGACCCTCACAAGATGATAATGCACTGTATTAGTTAACTGAACTGAGCTAACTCATACTACAATTGTTTCAGGAATGACTGTTCATCTACATCACCTTGTTTTCAGTATTCTTATTTTATTAGGGCTTGTAACAGTTTTATTTCATTGTTTCACACAATCCATGGATATTTGCACTGTTTCTTAAATTCTCAACACCTATACATTCTTACTGTAAACTGTCTACATAATGTTCCATGTTTTTTGTATGAATGTGATGCCTCTCCAGTAGACCAACATAGTTAGATTCCTTCAAGGCAGGCTGCAAGACAAATTGATTTTGTAACAATCACTACAATAAGTGCTCAGGTAATGCAAATAGAATCTATATGAAACCCACTTATTTTATCTCAGTAGAGACACATACTTTTATAAGCATTCCATTAGTTACATCTCTACATATACCAGTCATCTTACATTCATTAAACTAGTTACATGGCCACAGCAGCCAAGAGTCACAGACCTTTTTAAGGGTTCTACACAAATATGCAAACAAATGTTACGCTGACTTCTGTGCCACTTCAGACACTTTCCTTTCCCCAAATCAGCAGGGATATGCAGACCCTGAGAGGGAAGTGAGTCAGAAGTGTCGAATAGAAGAAACCAAAGAACTGATAACACCTCTTGCAGCAATAAAGGATCTTTTGATGAGCAGACAGGACTATATGTAATCTAAAAATGTATATGACTGACAGTCAATGACTTTATACTATAAAAGACCAATCCAACTTTTTCACGTCCAGGATTTCTAGCATACCTCCTTAAGATATGTGAAGATCCTTCCCTTGGGTGGGGACACCCCTCAAGGATACCCCTGGAGGCTGAGTGAAGGAGATTTCCCATAGACATTGCTATGGGTGAGTAACATCAATCTCTACTTGATAAGGTAGCTCTGATATTGATTTTAATAAGAAGTGCACTATACTAGTAGTTCTATTGTGTGGTAAATAATTCTTACTAAAGCCTTTGGTCCTTTTTTTTTTAACATCTTTACCTAATCATTATAATTAACAATTTAAATAAAGCATTTGTTTTATTCATACTGAATATCTGGTTTGCCATCCTTAATCATGCGAGACAAAGTCATATAAAGGTTCAATTACACCTGTACAATTCTTTAGACATAAACTTTGTCTGAAGAAATTGGTGTAGTCATCAGGATGACAAACAAATTTGAGAAATAAACAAAAGGTTTATCAGAATATTTATGGAGGCATGGTGTATACATTGATACTGATAATCCCTGGTCAATGAATACTTGGTGTGAGTGGGATAGCATAAAAGTGAAAATAAATAAGAACCGGGGATCACTGAAAGACAGAAAAGGAAAAAGTTATCTGTCGTGTTAGGATTATGCTTAATGGCTGCATGGCAATGGAAAGAACATATTGTGCAAGTAGTATGTGATTTGCAAGCTGAAATAAAAGAAAAAATCAGAAATCTGAAAGGAAAGTAATCAAAATTGATTTAATTTTCTCAAAAGAATAAATTTTAACAAAAAATAAAAGAATCTGAAAATAGGACCAAATTCTTAGAGGAAAAATTAGAATTGACATTGCTAAAAGTTCCCAATCCTCCTGATATGAGGAAAATTCAACAATTAATATCAAACCCTGATGATTATGACAATGATATTTGGGAAAGGCCTGATGAAACTGTTTATGAAGAAGAATATTACCCCAAGGAAATAATTGAACCTGTCGCTCCTATAGAGGAGAAAAATCTAGATATTAAAATGAGACCTGTAATTAAAACTGAAATGTCCAAAGGACCCAGAGGAGGTCAAAGGAGACATATAGTTAAAAGTACTCCTTGGGACCCCCTACAATTGGTGAACTTACAGGAAAAATATGGAGAAAAACCAGGGGAGTCAAACTGAATATCTGTGGAGAGTGAGTCTCTCAGGGGGAGAGAGATCAAATATTGCTGGATAGAAGTGAAACTGAAGGATTTTGGGGGCCAGGGGTGTTAGTAGGTTTAGGACCTGAACCCCCCCGACCACTGAAACAAAAGAATTAAACCCAACAACCAGAAATCATTGGATCGGACATCTCTTTAATATGCCAACTGAGTGTCCATGGGGAGTGATTCGCCATACATGAACCGAAGAATCAGCACAAATTTCGGAATATAAATACAGTGATACCTGAAAGACACCCCCTCTTCACACCCAACCCCTGATTAAGTCATGATTTTGGGGTCAAATATCATCTTGGACTTCATTCATGGAACAAGATTGCCATCTTGCGTCCATTCCTTCTGGGGGGCACAGTCATTTTCACAGTCTTTTTTTCTCACTTGGCAGGCCTCCTAGCATCTATGATTGATCCAGTTGACCTCTAACCTGTAAACTAATTGTTCTAGGACCAACTAAGACACATATACTCATCATTGGTGTGCAAGTTTCGAGCTGGCTTCCTGCCAAGTCTCCAAAACTTGACAACAAGGCCTACTTCCCAGAGAGGGAAGAAAAAAACGAACTACGGAAAAAAACTGAAAGAAGTTCGAACGAAATGAGATTCTATCAAAAAGTATATATTTACAATTATATATATATATATATATATATATATATACAATTTGAATATATTATCCACAACAGGGAGTTCCCGGGGGAAAAAGGGAAAAGGGAGGGGGAAACAGGGATAAAAAGAAACCCAAAAGCAAATATCTCCTAAATATACCCGTTAATAGAGAGCTAGTCAATAAATATAAGAACGAATTAAATACTTCCCTGATTGGGACAGCAGAGCTGTGCAAGGCAGCAGCCAACTCCCCCATGCCTCCCGGAGATAACAACAGGTCTGAGTAGCAGGTTCTGGCCTATATGAGCAAAGCCTGTCTATGGAGAGACCTGTCACCTTCAGCCACCAGAAGAGAGAAGAGAGTGAACTCTCTTATCTGCGCCTTTTTATATGTTGTGTTACGGAAAGAAATAGCATGGAATGCTTCCTAAGTCATTACCCTAGTTCCTTCCTGGTTACAAGCTGGTCTCCAGGAAGGTCTAGAGTGAAACCATCACATTCTCCACCCCTTATTCCATACTATTTCTTTACGTAACATCTGTATATTGTGTTCGTCTATATCCCGCACATATACATTTATACATATATACATATAGTCCATGTTAATTTTTCCGAAGGCTGTAGTCTGTTGTTGAAGATCAGCATCAACAGCAGTTCGATTTGGATTCTTGGTCCTTTTGTCACAATTACAGTCCTGGTTTAGGTCTGGCTCATTGGTTTGGGCTGTCTCATCATCGGACATCCTTGGATAGCGGTATCAGCTTTGTTTGGGTCTTTTTCGTCTGGTGTCTGGTCTCCTGTAAAACACAACTCAAGGCACAGAATTAGTTTTTCCCCAGGGTTAGGTTTCCTTGAGGCACACATTGGATCTCTCCATCCTTCCTCATAACCCACCAGGTGTTTCCAGGCCCTTGAGCAAAAACAATCCCACGAATGGGTTTGTCTTGGCCTGAGGGAGGAGTGATCTAAACAGCCTTACCTAACATACCTTTTAGATGGATGGCTGGAACTTTGTCTCCATCTACAGTGTGGAGGGATTCTGCTTGGGCAGGACCAGCTCGGTTGACAGAGCCTCTAGTGTTGACTAGCCAGGTGGCCTTGGCTAAGTTCTTATCCCAATTTTTGTAAGTTCCCTCACCTTGTGCCTTTAGGGTTGTCTTCAACAGTCCATTACACCTTTCTACTTTTCCTGCAGCAGGTGCATGATATGGAATGTGATATACCCATTCAATACCATGCTCCTGTGCCCAAGTGGCTACTAGGCTGTTCTTGAAATGAGTCCTGTTGTCTGACTCAATCCGCTCTGGAGTGCCATGTCTCCACAGGACCTGCTTCTCGAGACCTAGAATGGTGTTTCGGGCTGTTGCATGCGGTACCGAATATGTTTCCAACCATCCTGTGGTTGCTTCCACCATGGTGAGCACATAGCATTTACCTTGGCGGGTCTGTGGCAATGTGATATAATCAACCTGCCAGGTCTCCCCATATTTATACTTCTCCCAGTGTCCACCATATGACAGGGGCTTCAACCTTTTTGCCTGCTTAATAGCGGCACAGGTTTCACAGTCATGGATAACTTGAGAGATAATATCCATGGCTAAATCCACCCCTCGGTCTTGTGCCCATCTATGAGTGGCATCTCAGCCCTGATGCCCTGAAACGTCATGGGCCCATCGAGTTAGGAACACTTCTCCCTTCTGCTGCCAGTCTAGGTCTGCTTGTGATACTTTGACCTGTGCAGCTTGGTCTGCCTGTCTGTTATTAGCATGTTCCTCATTAGTTCGCTTCTTGGGCACGTAGGCATCTACATGGCGGACTCTCACATTCAGTTTCTTCACTCTGGCAGCGATTTCTTGCCACAGATCAGTAGCCCAGATGGGTTTTCCTCTACGCTTCCAGTTCATCTCTTTCCACCAGTCTAACCATCCCCATAGGGCATTTGCTATCATCCACGAATCGGTGTACAGGTAGAGCCTTGGCCATCCTTCTCTCTCTGAGATATCTAGGGTCCATTGGACTGCTTTGAGTTCCGCAAACTGATTTGATTTGCCTTTACCTTCAGTGGTTTCCGCCACTCATCGGGTGGGACTACATACAGCTGCTTTCCACTTCCGACTCCTCCCTACAATACGGCAGGAACCATCAGTGAAAAGGGCATAGTGTGTCTCTTCATCTGGCAGTTTATCATATGGCGGAGCTTCTTCAGCTCGACTCACTGGATCTTCTTCTTCTTCTGCCAGACTGAAGTTCCCACCTTCAGGTCAATTGGTTATGATTTCCAAAATGCCAGGGCGATTCAAGTTCCCGATTTGGACACGTTGCGTAATCAAAGCAATCCACTTGCTCCACGTGGCATCGGTGGCATGATGCGTAGAGGGCAACTTCCCTTTGAACATCCAACTCAACACTGGTAATCAGGGTGCCAGGAAGAGTTGTGCTTCAGTACCAATTACCTCTGAAGCTGCTCGTATACCTTCATACGCTGCTAAGATTTCCTTTTCCACAGGGGTGTAATTGGTCTCAGAACCTCTGTAGCTTCAGCTCCAGAAACCCAGTGGTCGCCCTCGCGTCTCACCAGGCACCTTTTGCCAGAGGCTCCAGGAGGGACCTTTATCTCCAACTGCAGTGTAGAGTACATTCTTTACATCTGGTCCCGTTCTGACTGGTCCAAGAGCCACGGCATGTGCAATTTCTTGCTTGATCTGCCTGAAAGTTTTTTGTTGTTCAGGACCCCATTAGAAATTGTTCTTTTTATGGGTCACAAAGTAAAGAGGGTTCACAATCTGGCTGTACTCTGGGATGTGCATCCTCCAGAAGCCTATGGTGCCCAGAAAAGCTTGGGTTTCTTTCTTGTTTGTCAGTGGAGTCATTGCTACAATCTTGTTGATTACGTCTGTTAGTATCTGGCATCATCCATCTTGCCATTTCACCCCTAGGAATTGGATCTCTCGGGCAGGTCCCTTGACCTTGTTCTTCTTGATGGCGAAACCAGCCTCGAGGAGAATCTGGATGATCTTCTGTCCTTTCTTGAAAACTTCTGTTGTGTCCCCCCATACAATGATGTCATCAATGTACTGGATGTGTTCGGGAGCCTTACCCTTCTCTAGTGTGGCCTGGATCAGTCCATGGCAAATGGTTGGACTGTGCTTCCACCCCTGGGGCAGTTGATTCCAGGTGTACTGAACACCCCTCCAGGTGAAAGTGAACTGTGGCCTGCATTTTGCCACCAAGGGAATGGAGAAAAATGTGTTGGCAATGTCGATGGTAGCGTACCACTTTGCTGTCTTGGACTCCAACTCGTACTGGAGCTCCAACATATCTGGCATGGCAGCACTCAACGGCGACTTGACTTCATTTAAGCCATGATAGTCTACAGTCAGTCTCCATTCTCCATCGGACTTACGTACAGGCCAGATGGGGCTGTTGAAGGGTGAATGGTTTCTGCTGACCACCCCTTGACTCTCCAACTTCTGGATCATTTTGTGGATAGGGATCACAGCATCTCGGTTCGTCCGATACTGTCGTCTGTGTACGGTTGTCATGGCTATTGGTACTTCTTGATCTTTAACTCGCAGTAGTCCTACAATGGAAGGGTCTTCCGAGAGGCCAGGAAGGGCAGACAATTGCTTGGACTCCTCTTCAATCACCGTGACTACACCAAAAGTCCACTGGTACCCTTTCGGGTCCTTGAAGTATCCTCTTCTTAGGTAGTCCATACCAAGGATGCAAGGGGACGCTTTTCTCATTGGTCTCCTGTCAAGCTCATGTCGGCCTCTACTACTGACAACTCTTGAGATCCTCCAGTCACTCCAGAAATAGAAACAGTCTCGGCACTCCTATCCTCTGAAGGCATTAAAGTACACTGGGTTCCCGTATCTATCAAGGCCCGGTATCTCTGAGGATCCGATGTGCCAGGCCATTGAACCCACACAGTTGTACCAGGGTGAATTTATGCTGATACTTTTGGTCTGTGTTTGGCCCTGCCACCTGTGAAAGCTTTGCTCTTTCCCTGCGCAGAAGAGGTGCACTTACATAACTGGGAGGTGGGACTGAGGGCCTCTGGCTGGGCGGTGCTGACCACACCTGGGGAGGTTGTGGTCTCTCAATTAATTGTTTAAAAAGCAGATAGTACTCTCTTGGCGAGAGCTAGCTTTACTTCAAGGACAACATTGCCTTTTGGCGGGGACGCTTGCCAACTTGTTAACTTACTGACTCTCCGAGGATGCCACTTCTGCTATGGGTAATTATAGGTATGCTAGGTCGGTAAGATAACTTTATAGGGAACAGCTGGGTAACTGGGGAGGTCGCGCTGGGGGCTTATTCCTCTCCTCGTTCCTCCCTTTTGGGTTTGTTCATTTTCTTGGTCACTTTTTTGTAATAAATATTGGTTTTTTGTTGAGCTAGCAACGGTGTCCAATTTTTGTGTCTGTATATCTCGGACCTTTTCCCTCATAAAAGTAACCCCTCCCTGATACAACAGCCCAGTAAACTTGGTTATCTTCTTGGTCCCGTTCCTTCTCCTGGCAGAAGGCAGGGTCCCTCTACTGGTCTTGATCAGAGCATTCATCGTCGGAGTTTGATTTTGACTTCTTAGACTTTTTGCCATCGTCGAAGTGGACATCCATCTCCTTGTGCTTTGGCAATCGCAGTTCCTTTTCTAAGAAGTCTGGATCTACTATGTAGACAACTTTCTTGTCAGTGTCCTTTTGCTTCAGCTCCCTCACTCTAGCTTCAAGCTTGGAAGTAGGTTCACCATCTGTTATGGGTTATAAGTTTGAGAGAGGAATTTTCCCTTCCCCTGCTTTCCCTGTAAGAGAAAACAGAGGTTGAAGGGGGAAGAGAATTGATTAGCCTTACAAAGGAACTGGTTGATCTGTTTTAATGGACGATT
>NW_020885100.1:0-24215 GCF_003945725.1 Corapipo altera
AGAAAGTTAGAATAGAGCGTGTGAACCCTGTAGGACCCTTGATAATGTGTGTATTTTTGGAATAAAGTTAGAACATTGACTGTACCTCGATGAGGATGTGTCTTTGACTCTCGAGCTCATTTTTTGCATCTTCTCCTTTTAATTACATGTTCTTTTACTATTCTCTTAAGTTTTGGTCCAGCAAGTAGAACAGAACAAGCACAGATCGTTTTGGATGTTGGTAGCTTGTTAGCAGGCCCAAATTTCTTAGATAACTCTTTTGGGCCTGGCCTCCTGTTTCAATCAGTCCCCAGATAAAGCTTGAGACACAGGCCCATCACCCCAGCAGAGTAAGGGAGGACTGCAGCTTATCTACACAAAGAAATTCAGCAGTCGCCATTCACGATCAGTTGCATTTCAAAGTTGGAAGATGCAATACCAAAACTATTTCAGCTTTTGGGAGGGTTTGGTTATTTTTTAGATTTTGTCCCATCAGTTGGAGCATCCCTCCTCTGGAGCCCTCCCAAAGTTTCCCCTTTCTCATTGGACTGTCCTGACCACTGCAAAATTTGCCCCCACCATAGTAACGTAGATTTTCATCAGTATTTAGTGATTCTGCAGGCAGGGTGATATGAAGAGTTAATTTTAGGAAAAAAGACCTGACTACTTTGTTGGACCAGCAGATCTGAAGCTGAGCCAGCAGAGATGTTTCTGCATCACCACTAAAGAGCGGGGTACACATGGAAGCATCTGCCACCTGCCCAGGTTCATGATGACTATCTTGACCTTGTCTTGCTTGACAGGTGAAGAAACTACCCAAGATGAAAGTTGTGCCTCACCATGCTCTTTGTAGCAATAGGACAAGAGGTAATGGGTTTTAACTAAAAGAGCTCCTCCTCACCTTGGGGCTGCTCTTGCCCCAGTATTTTCTCCCACCAAGCCCTCTCCTTCAAAAAGCACCACATCACAGCAGAAGAGGAACAAGCCCAGCAGAGATAGCTGAAGCCAGCCCTGTGATGAGGACCTATTCTTCAATCCAATGCACCACTGAAGCACAACAAACCATGTCTACTAAGCTCTCCTGGCATCACAGTTATTCCCCCCAGCCTAGGGGATGCTACCACCATCCTCACATTCCTCCCCTCATGTACATTTGCAAAGCAAAGGGAGTTCTGTGGAAAATTTCTTGGTAACAAATAGCTGAGAAGCAGCTACCAGATGCAAAGCTGGCTTTATTTTCCAAGCCAGGTTTGATACCAATGTGAGATTTACATATTTGACAGCACTATGACAGATAACACACCAATGATGCTGAGTGAGCCTGGTGCTCTGCACTTTACCCCACTCACTCCATAACATGCAGGAGCCCCAAACCTGAAGCCTGCTCCTCCCAGGGCCCACACACCTTTCCCCCATCCTGCAAGATGGGAGCTGCTTCCCAGGTATCAACTGGGAAAACCCAAGTGCCATTCACAGATGGGGATTTTCAGCCCCAAAAGACAAAATTTTGTAATTTATTTCCTGGTTGTCACAGAATCATAGAATCATAGAATCAGATGGGTTGGAAAGGACCTCCGAGATCATCAAGTCCAACCCTTGATCCACTACCACCGTGGTTACTAGACCATGGCACTGAGTGCCACATCCAGTCTCATCTTAAAAACCTCCAAGGACAGAGAATCCACCACTTCCCTGGGCAGCCCATTCCAATGCCTGATTACCCTCTCTGTAAAGAATTTCTTCCTAATATCCAACCTAAACCTCCCCTGGCAGAGTTTAAGACCATGACCTCTTAGTTGCCTGGGAGAAGAGACCAACACTCACCTGGCTACAACCTCCTTTCAGGTAGTTGTAGAGAGTGATGAGGTCTTCCCTGAGCCTCCTCTTCTCCAGGCTGAACAACCCCAGCTCCCTCAGCCTCTCCTCATAGGACTTGTGCTCGAGTCCCTTCACCAGCCTTGTTGCTCTTCTCTGGACCTGCTCCAGCACCTCAATATCCTTCCTGAACTGAGGGGCCCATAACTGGACACAGCACTCGAGGTGCAGCCTCACCAGTGCTGAGTCCAGGGGAAAAAATCACTTCCCTGGTCCTGCTGGCCACACTGTTCCTGATACAGGTCAGGATGCCATTGGCCTTCTTGGCCACCTGAGCACACTGCTGGCTCATGTTCAGCTTCCTGTCAATCCACACTCCCAGCTCCCTTTCTGCCTGGCTGCTCTCCAGCCACTCTGTTCCCAGTCTGTTGCGCTGCAGGGGGTTGTCGTTTATTCAGTACCTGAAATGAAGGCCCGCACACCAAGAGGAACTGAGCAGCCACAGCAATGATGCTCTTCAGCAGATATGTGGCTTTTCAGCACTTCTCCATTTCCAAAAGCCCAATTCATATTCAAAAGAATAAACTGCCCCGAACAGTGGCTTTTTCTCTGCAGCTCAGCAGATGGCAGCAGCACACCAAGGGACTTGCTCCTAGTCTGGAATTAGTTTAATATCAAAGAACCCTTTTTGGCCATGGTGTCTCCAAGGAGTTCACCATCAGTCAATTAATATTATCAAACTCTTAGCTTGGCACTGACTTTCTCCAGCACAGCAACAGCCACTTGCCAGGATGTATTTTAGCTGCACAGGGCAGGTTGCAAAATCACAGCTTGCAGGACATGTGTGGATGGGCAGTGCCTGCTGGGGCATCATAGAATCATGAAATGGTTTGGGTTGGAAGGGACCTTTAAAGACCATCTAGTCCAACCCCCCTGTCATGAGCAGGGATATCTTCAACTAGATCAGGTTGCTCAGAGCCCCATCCAACCTGGTCTTGAATGTTTCTAGGGATGGAACATCCACCACCACTCTAGGCGACCTGTGCCAGCATTTCACTGCCCCAGGATGCTCAGCCTTCAGCAATGGCACCCCAGGACCACAAATGTAGGCAGCTTTGGAACCAACTCTGACCAGAGAGAGGTGACCCCTGCCTCTGGCTGGCTCTGACCCTGCTGCCCCCATCTCTCTGTGCACCCCCTCACCCAGAAGTGGTCCCTGAACCATGCCCCCTACATCCTGCTGCTGCACTCTGCTGCCAGCCTGCCTGGCAGGTCCCACTCTGCAGCACAGTGTCCCCACCCACACATGGTTACATCCACCCCACTTGCCACATGGGTCTTCACTGTGCGCTCCTGGGTCTCCATAGGTTGGGGGAGCAGGGCACACTGCTGTAGATAGGTGAGATCGGGGGAGCACAAGGTATGGCATCAGCACGCCATGGGAGAAACCCACTACTGATGGCCAAACCCAATTGATTCACATGGTTTCACGAAGGAAAGAGGAAGCAGAGGGTTAGCAACACAGCCAGTGTCTACACAGCCATGCCCACGCAACCTGCAGTGCCTTCCCCAGCTGGCTTGGACAGGGGTTGCCAGAGTATCTTGGGAAGGTTTCATAGAATCACAGAATTATTTAGGTTGGAAAAGACCTCTAAGATCATTGAGTCCAACCATTAACCCAGCACTGCCAAGTCCACCACTAAACCACATCCCTAAGCACCACATCTATACATCCTTTAAAGCCCTCCAGGGATGGTGACTCTACCACTTCCCTGGGCAGACTGTTCCAATGCCTGACCACTTTTTCAGTGAAGAATATCCAATATAAACCTTCCCTGGTGCAACTGGAGGCCATTTCCTCTCATCCTATCACTTATTACTTGTGAGAAGAGACCGACTCCCATCTGGCTACAACCTCCTTTCAGGTAGTTGTAGAGCGCAAAAAGGCCCCTCTAAGCCTCCTTTTCTCCAGGCTAAACACCCCCAGCTCCCTCTGCCACTTCTCATAAGACACAACCCCCCTTCATGATACACATCCTGTTCTTACTCATAGCTTATCATGGGCCACTGCCCAAGAGGAGATGCCAGGTAAGCAATCTCTGAGCAGTGCTTAAAGATGAAAGCAGCTAAGACACTGTGCTGGAAAGCCTGAATCACACCTGCTGCCCTGACCTGCTGTCTCTGCTTTTAACACAAGGACAGTGTATCAGGGTGAATTTATGCTGATACTTTTGGTCTGTGTTTGGCCCAGACAACCGTAAAAGTTTTGTTCTTTCCCTGCCAAGTTTTGAGAAAACAAGTACTGATAAACGGGTACCTCATCCTTGGACAGAGAGCTTCTTGTATAAACTGTTTTAATTGGTGTTCTGTATCGATGAGGAGGTATAGAGACATAGCAACACGATCAATATGATCAAAGCAATGTCCAATTTATTATTTAAATCAGTTAACTTTTATACAGTTTAGTTTGTTCAAGGTACATGGTCACAACAAGGTGATTGGTTAGCTCAGTCTGTGCACGTGTCTCATGCTCTCAGTTTATTGGATCTGAGGCTCTGACCATGCGACCTGAAATCATTCTTGGCATAAAAAGCTCTTTCTAATTAATCTGCTTTTAGGGGTTTTCCTAAATCTGCAGGTGTACTTTTATCTCTAGTTTCTCAAGGTTTTCTTACTATAAACATATTATGTTCTCAAACCTTATAATTAGACACACAGTTAACAAGTATAAACATCACATATTTTCACACAGCCTATAAGTATAAACAATATACGCTTGTCACTTCCATGGCAAGCAAGGCCTACAGAGCGCAGGAAAAATTGTTCAGAGAAATCTCTCTGTTCCGGCGACAGTTCTGTGATTGGCTAATCACCCTCCAAAGTCCCTTGAAGGAGAGACTGAAGAAGAGAGAATGAAGTAGCACCCCCAGACTCATTTGGAAAAGACCCTCCAAGTGCAGTATGCAGGTGCAGGGAAAGCCACGCGTGCACAGAAGAGATGCACTTATATAACCAAGGGGATGGGACGGAGGGCCTCTGGCCTGGTGGTAATGACCACTCCTGCCTAGGTTGAGGTCACTCAGTTAATTATATAAAAGTAAATGGTGCTTTCTTGGAAGGGAGCTAGCTTCACCTCAAGGACAACGCTGCCTTTGGTGGGGACGCCTGCCAGTTTGTGAACTTACTGACTCTCCAAGGATGCAGCTTCTGCTATTGGTAATTATAGGCATGTTAGGTTGGTAAGATAACTTTATGGGCAACAGCTGGGTAACTGGGGAGGTCGTGCTGCGGGCTTATTTCTCTCCTCCTTCCTCCCTTTTGGGTTTGTTCGTTTTGTTGGCCACCTGTTGGTAATAAATATCAGTTTTGTTGAGCTTGCAATGGTGTCATGGTTTCAAGATTTCAGTATGTTTGAACCCTTCCCTAATACAGACAGCTAAAACAGTAACATAAAACCAAGCATTTTCCACTTACAGAAACAAATCTGCTTAATTTTTACCTGAGGCTGATTTAGCCAGACTAACCCTGTGCCCATTTCCAAGAGGGCACAAACCCTCATTACAAATCCACACCATCATGGTGTTACCTAAAGAGATTGCAGAGAAAAAGACTCCAGGCCAATTTAGTGTATAAGATAAAAAGAACGGGTCCTTTAATCAGGCCTCAGGCCCAGGGGAATACACACGACGCACACGTACCCAGACAGTGGTTCTATGATTTTATAATAAGGTCCATTCAATCCCAGATCTATCCACCCCCCGATTCTGCCCAGTTCTGCTCCAGTATGCCTCCTCAGGAATTGGATTTGGGGTCTTTGGGACCCCTTCTTCCTCATCTTCATCTTCTTCACAGCACGTACAGTCCTTGGAGCTCCTCCAAAGTTCTGGGCTTGAAGGTTGCTGTGTCTGCATATCTTCTGGTCCAGGCCTAGGGTGCGATGTTCTTAAACAGGTCTTTTTCTACAATTCTACCTTGAAAGGAAAACTAAACACACTAACGGAATTTAGAGGGATTGATATGAAATGGGGTAATAGGGTTGGGTAAGTCTAAACTGCTATGTTAAGGGTAAGGGATATAATACAGCTACATTAAAATCTACATTTACTACACGACTACTTCTAAAATCTACAAAAGTTAAAAAATCCAAAAATCTCTGAGGCATCAATGGCCTAAAGGGGCTACAACAGTCAGAGAAAGATTTTCTACAGGGGCATGGAGTGACAGGACAAGGGTGAATGGCTTCATAATAACAAAGGACAGGTTTAGATTTGGTATTAGGAAGAAATTCTTGACTGTGAGGGTGGTGAGGTACTGGCACAGGTTACTCAGAGAAGCTGTAGATACCCTATATCCCTCCAAGTCTTCAAGGCCAGGTTGGATAGAGGAACCTGGTCTAGTGGAAGGTGTCTTGGAACTTAAATGGGTCTTTAAGGCCCCTTTCAACCCAAACCATTCTGTGATTCCACTCAGTATTTCTTAGCTTTCTAACCTCACCCCCCACAGCCAAGGGAGCCCATGGCACTGTTCAGGACCCATGACCCATCCTCCAAAACCAGTCCCACTGACCTTCACTCTGACCAGACTGGATGCATTTACCACATGGTGCTTTAATGAGGAATTTATCACCTTCCTACATCACAGCAGCAAGGCAGAAATCAGAACTTAAGACTATTTAATCTCTTATGTTACTAGAAATACATCTCTTAGTCCAAAACTGCATAGACACACCTGAACTTCACACTTTTTAACTACAACAGCATGTAAGTAAACATGGCACAGCAACACCAAGTAGTAACTGAGGTTTAGTTACTGTGCAAGAACAAAGTCACAAGCTGTAAAAGCTCTCCTGGAAGGGACAAGTGATGTTGGGCAGCCAGAGCAAAAATGCTCCATGACCGTATTCCTTTATACCTGTGAAGCATCCCCCCAATCACCTCTTCTGGAGCTGTGCTTAGAAGAAACGAGAGGGTGAAAGACCAAAGGATCTACTCTGGAAGACTTCAACTATTACAGAATTATTTGAAAAAAATTGCCTCAAATTCCAGTTTCCTGTCTTGTTTTTAACAGTATGAAGGAACAGATGACCTTCCCAGGTCTCCCTACTCTAACATGCCAACTCTTCCCAGAAAGATGTCTGAGACTCCTGGACTAAAAGTGTTTATTTTTTTTTTCTGTACTGCAGAGCTCACACTCTCAAAGCACTCAGGCCATTAACAGAGAAGCTTGTTAGCCTGGAACTGTGTGAGAATGCTTCCAACTGCTTGTAACACAGCAGGTTTGAACGGGGTGGCAGGATGCTCCTGTGAAGGAAGTTAACTGGGGACAGAGTGAACAGCCTCAAGAACAGTCCTGATCACAGCTGTGGTATAAAAACTCACCAAGGATTAAGGACTGAGCTCCAGTGTACCAGGTGAAGTTGAATACACCACACAAAGCAGAGCAACTTAGATCTATCTAGGATGTGGGAAAGTTCAAACACATGGCATGCAGAAGTTGGGAAATAAAAGCAATACTCTGGTATATAACCTCCCTCCCTCCAACTCACTAAACGTCTTACTGAGAGTTTACTGACAGAACTAGAGTAAACTACAGATGATGGTAGCCTTTAAATCCTCTAGCAGTTACTACTTTAGCAGCTAAATGTGCAGTTGTCCTGAGACACAAGGAACTCAGTTCCAAGAGAACCCATCTTCCAAAAGCCAGGCACCAGGATGGGTTAGACAGCAATTCTAAGAAATATTCTGTCACAGTATCAGGCTGTTAGAGATTCCTGTGAGGTCCAACTAGTTACCACCCATGACAAGAAAGCCTAAACCACTTCCCCAGCTGCATGCCTTTCTCAGAGATCAGCTGCCTGGCAAAAAGTATGAACACTGGAAGAGCAACCCTCAGCTTTGTCATGATGGGAACTGCAGTCATAGCCACAGAACCCAACTACTACCCCTCCTTGTTCATGTAAGGGGAGTTTGATCCACATGAGGAGTTAAGATGTCCCTGATTTTTCAGAGTTCCTTTAAGTAAGTGTGTGCCACTGGGAGTCCTCTGTGGTTTTAAAGGTGCAAGCAGCCAACCAGAAGGCAATCAGAATTATACGAGCCTTTTTACATGGGAACTTTTATTCTCATTGACATCTGTACATTCAAGTCACACATACTTTTAAATCTTTGATGGAGCTGGAGCACTGGAGCACAAGAGCCTGGTCTGAACAGTTTTAAGTTTATGCCTCAAAAGTAGCCAGGAAACTTGTGACTATTTCCTTCAACTTAGCTTCTGTCTGGTCAGAGATCTTCCCTTCAGTCCTGTTGAAAGAATTTAGTTAAACTTCTGATGCAGAAGTAGATATATGGTCAATCCCTAAGACAAAGAAAAAAGTTTCCCAAACAAACCTTCCCATTTCTAACAAAATTAGCAGATGAATTAAAGCATTTCTGTTTGATGCATGAAATTGTACCACTAACATAACACCCCTTCTCCATTTTAAGCATCAGTTGGACTTCCTAAGAACTAAAGTCATGAAGCTGAGCTCTAGACAGCAGGAAGGCTCATTTAACTTCCAGTTCTGGTACAGGCCTGATGTTCTGGGATACACTAAATTAACAGTTCAGTGACCATTATCTGCACTCCAGCCATCAAGTCAATACCCTTGGAATGAAGCAAGATAAATCATCATACCTGATTGTGGAGAGGAGGGCCTGGTGCTGGCTCAGTACATGAGTTAGGAAAGCGCTCTCAAATTTAGTGATTTTGCTGGGCTCCAGTTTGTCCAAGTGACCTCTTACACCAGCATAGATGACTGCAACCTGTTCCTCAATAGCCATGGGAACTGCAGAAAAGAGAGTACTCATGCCATCAAGTAACTCTCACATCAGGACACATCAGTACTACACAGTCCTTTCTTTGAAAATCAACTGCACATATACAACATGATTCAAGTAAGTCTGCATTTATCATGTGCACAGAATGGACATAGTAAGTGCTGCCACAAAGACATATGAAATGCAGACTTGTTAAATTCAAGACACTCACCATACTGTCCTTGTTTGAGAAGCTCTGTCAGACGTACACCGCGGTTCAGCAACTGTTGTGTGGCAGCATCCAGATCAGAGCCAAACTGGGCAAAGGCAGCTACTTCACGATACTGAGCCAATTCCAGCTTCATGGTACCTGCCACCTACAACACAAGATACAGATCAGACTGAGTTTGATCACCTTTTAAATGTGTCTAGGAGTTTGCAGGTTATCTTCAGGTGACAGTTGTCACAAGTCAGCTTTGCCTTCCATACCAGACAAGTGAATCTCAGTATTCTAAGAGATGATCAAATGACTTGGACACAGGACTGGAGGGGATACTAAGCAAGTTTACAGATGACACAAAACTGGGAGGAGCTGTTGACTCCCTCAAAGGCAGGGAGGCCCTGCAGAGAGATCTTGACAAATGAGAGGACTGGGCAATCACCAACCATATGAAGTTCAACAAGGGGAAGTGCTGGATTCTGCACCTGGAATGGGGCAACCCTGGATGTACGTACAGACTGGGGAATTAGAGGCTGGAAAGCAGCACTGTGGTAAGGGACCTGGGGGTCCTGGTTGATGGCAAGTTGAATAAGAGTCAGCAGTGCCCTGGCAGCAAAGAGGGCCAACTGTGTCCTGGAGTGCATCAGGCAAAGCATCACCAGCCGGTCAAGGGAGGTGACCTGCTCTACTCTGCACTGGTGCAGCCTCACCTTGAATATTGTGTGCAGTTTTGGTCACCACAATATAAGAAAGATATTAAGCTATTAGAGAGCATCCAAAGGAGGGTAATAGAGATGGTCAAAGGCCTTAAGGGAAAGTTGTATGAGAAGCGGTTGAGGTCCCTTGGTCTGTTCAGCCTGGAGGAGACAGAGGACACCTCATTGCAGTCTACGACTTCCTCATGAAGGGAAGAGCAGGGGCAGGCACTGATCTCTTCTCTGTGGTTACCAGTGACAGAACCCAAGGGAATGGCCTGAAGTTGTGTTAGTGGAAGTTTAGGTTGGATATTAGAAAGAGGTTCTTCTTCCAGAGGGTGGTTGGGCACTGGAACAGGCTCCCCAGGGAAGTGGTCACAGCACCAAGTCTGCCTGAGTTGAAGAAGCGTTTGGATGATACTCTCAGGGACATGGTGTGACTCTTGGGGATGGCCCTGTGCAAGGCTGGGAGTTGGACTCGATGATTCTTTTGGGTGCCTTCCAACTCAGCATATTCTGTGATTATATGCATTTCTAAAAATCCCACCTTTTAATATAAGCATGCCCCCCCAAAACAGTGACCACTGATATTAAACCTCTTTAATTCCATATATGGAGTAAAAGTATGGGGTTAAGAGAGCATTCTCTATTTCCAGTTAGATCAGTACCCAGCTCAGCATACTGAAACTTTATCCTACATCTTTATGCAGATACCATTTTCCTTTCTCCCCCGCCTCTCTCAACATACAATGGAAATATCAAAGAGATCCCCAGTTTGTTCTTTTACAGTTTCATAACACTAACAAACCCAAAGCTTTATTATTCCCTCTCTATTCACAGCTCTTTAGAGTGAAATGGGTTGGAAGACCTATGCACTGCTCATCTCTAGCAAGAGGAGGAGCAGCGGTTTTATGCTTACCTGCTTCATAGCCCTGGTCTGAGCAGCAGAACCTACACGGGACACAGACAGACCAACATTGATGGCTGGACGGATACCTTTGTAGAACAACTCAGTTTCCAAGAAAATCTGTAGGAGAGAATTGTTTTATTATCTTGGTCAGAAGCCTGGAAGCCTCCTCAGAGACATGCCAATAAATTACACAGAACTACACTGGGATGTGAAGAAGTCCTACCTGTCCATCAGTGATGGAGATGACATTGGTTGGAATGTAAGCGGACACATCACCAGCCTGAGTTTCAATGACAGGCAAGGCAGTCAGAGAGCCACCTCCAAAGGAATCATTCATTTTGGCTGCTCTCTCCAGCAGGCGAGAGTGCAGGTAGAACACATCACCTGGGTAGGCTTCACGACCAGGTGGACGACGCAGCAGCAGAGACATCTGACGATAGGCAACAGCCTGCATGGTATCAAGAAAGCTTTCAGACCTCAGTAGCCCATTTAACATTTTGAATTTCTAAACTTGAGGTGATCTTACAGCTACAAACACCAACGTTAAGACTATGAGGCCTATAAACAATGTTTCCTGACCTGCTTGGACAAGTCATCATAGATGATTAATGCATGTTTTCCATTGTCTCTGAAGTATTCCCCCATGGAGCAGCCTGAATAGGGAGCCAGATACTGAAGGGGTGCTGCATCAGATGCTGTGGCAGACACTACAATAGTATATTTCATGGCATCTGGAAAGAATTGGAGACACACCACTGAGTATATTACCTCATCATGCCTGTAATCAGCAAATACAACACACATGAGAAATACTAAGTTGCTGAAGCAAGCCCAGAGAGCATCATTACATTGTTACAGGAAAGCCCACTGTAACATGCCTGTTAGCTCAACTAACTCAAGAAGTTTCAAGAGCAAGTCCACGGCAGCCAGTGTCTAACACTCGCAGACTTCTTTTCCATTTAAAATGAAGTTTAAACTTTAACTAAGACACAATTTTGTTCTAGAACTAACTCAGCCTGAAAGTCCATGGTTTTCTGGCTGCTGCAAGGCAATACTACCCTTTGTTTCACAGTCCCAAACAAATTATTGTCCCAAAACGTGGGGGTTTTTTTCCTGCTACGTATGACTCTGCTTGACCAGCAGGCAAAGAGGTAAGGTGCCTGATCTCTTGCAAGCTCCGTTACATATGCAGCCTTGGTCAATGAGATCATTGTTTCTGAAAAGGCACTATCATTTAATCCCTTATGTTTGGGCAGTAAATTCTCTCTACTTAAATTTGTAACTGCCATTCACACTGACTTACATGCATATGAAACACATCAAGTCCATAAATACTTGTAGGCCATAGCTTGTCACCAGGCCTGCGTGACTACCAAGAAGAAGCTCTCAACTCTGCTAAGAAAAAAAGGCCGTGACTTTTCCAGAAGCAATTCAGCAGTTTTGGGACCTCAAAATAATCTTCTAATGCGATGTAGCAAAAAATGAGGGGTTTCCCCTTCCCCCCGAATAACTAGAAAGGTTCTTGTCCACAAAAGCAAGTAGTTCACTCGTTTAATAAAAAAATAATTCTGTCTATAGTTGCAACTAGGAGAGGTCACAGCACTATTCAGCATTATAATGAGAACAGGATGTCACTAGTTGTCAGGCTCAACCATTTTCAAAAATCTGTACCTGCATCAGTGAGCCTCTTCACCAGCTGAGCAACAGTAGATCTCTTCTGGCCAATTGCAACATAGATACAGTACAGTTTCTTCTTCTCATCTGTTCCATCATTAAATCGTTTTTGGTTAATTATTGTATCAATTGCAATTGAAGTTTTCCTGGGTAACACAGAGGTTGATAAGTTAAGCTGCCTACAGTTCTCCGAACCTCTATACAGTTTTGTGTTCAGCTCTGTACATTGGTGCACACTGCACTCAAGTCTTTGTTTAAGGAAATATTTTTTGGCTTGGACATTTAACTTACCCGGTCTGCCTGTCACCAATTATCAGCTCACGCTGGCCACGACCAATTGGCACCAAGCTGTCTACAGCCTTAATACCAGTCTGCATAGGTTCACGCACAGAGATTCTGGGAATGATCCCAGGGGCCTTTAAGCCAACTCTCCTACGTGTCTTAGGTGCAATAGAACCCTTAAAAAAGAGGAAAGAAACTGTTGCAGACTGTATCACATAGATACATAGCAGAGGTAGTAAACACCTAGTTACCTTCCCATCAATTGGATTGCCCAAGGCATCTACAACACGGCCCAGCAGCTCTTCCCCAACTGGAACATCCACAATGGCACCAGTCCTCTTCACAACATCCCCCTCCTTGATCAGTCTGTCATTACCAAACACGACAACACCAACATTGTCGGGCTCCAAATTCAGTGACATACCCTAGGACAAAGATCACATTATCCTGAGAAAACACATACAGATGTCTACAAAAACTGTCAGTTTAATACCAATGTGATCGTTCTACAGTGTAGAATATGCAACATAATTACCTCAATCTTATTTGTAACAATAGTCAATGTTCTGCATTTATGAACAGTACATCTATTTTTTTCCATATTGGTTAGAAAACCTGCCTAAGCCTTCAACTTACCACATAATTGTACTGAAGCAATCTAGCATTGTCATTTACCTCTCTAAACAGATCAGAAAGGATAAGCAGGGTTCAAATACAACATTTATCTCTTGCCTAGGAATTGGATGAGGGAAAAGCACTAGTTTGTTCTCTGCCCAAGGTGAGTTAGGTCATTAAAATATTGGAAAAGCTATTGCAGTACTCTCAGAACAGTCAGACAGCTTTTTAATTCTAGTCTACTCTTAGACCTACAAGAAGTCAGCAAACTGCACATTATTGAAGCAGAGAGGCTATTACTCAACAGTAAACAAAAAAGCCAGTCTGAAAACAAAGAAAAAAATCCAGTGCCAGATTAGTTCTTCTATTTCCTAGACAAAGACACATAGAACTCAAATGTTAGCCAAGAACCAGATACTGAAAGCAAAGTGTTATGAATTCAAAGAATATTTGCTTTTTGCAGTATTATTTCAACTAGTTACTACTTATTAAAGTTGCAATGAAGTTTGCAAGAGGTCCATATGGGTACCTCCAAGCATAGTCTCATTCTCCTTTAAAAGCCTTTTTTAAAATATATTTCTAAGCTAAAAAAAGTGCTTTAGTGAAAGCTTACCTTCAGTCCAGAAGAGAATTCAACCATTTCTTCTGCTTGGACATTTCTTAGGCCATACACACGGGCAATACCATCACCAATTGACAGCACACGGCCAGTCTCCTCAAGTTCAGCAGAGGTGTCAGTTCCCAAAATATGTTCCTCAAGAATAGAGGATACCTCAGCAGAACCTGGAAAGAGATGTTTCACACCAGATTTAGCACATTAGTCAAGATATAAATTCAGTAAGTTTGTCTTGAATTCACAGGCCAAAGTGCCCTTTTCTCTGGTATGCCACAAGGTCTAGCAAGAAATGTGCTAGATGTATAAGATAAATAACAGTTTCTGTATTCTCAGCTAATAAAAGCAGCTTCAAGAGAGCTTCAATTAAAACATTGATGGCTGTTTAGTTACTAGTTTCCTTCGTTATGTCCTACACTATTAGCAATCTCTCCCCCTAGAAAGTAATTAGATTAAATAATTAGTCTTAATCTCAGAACAGACATGCTCTCTCCACTTGCAGAGCAGTTACTTAGACTGGAGGCATCAAAACACCCTGTCAACTGATTTGTAATCCAAGATCCAAATACATTTAAAGGAACTCGATACATTTAGGAAGCAAGTTGTTCAATATAAGCTGTAAAAATATATTCTCCATATTCCTCAAATTTATTTGTCAGGGTACCTCCAACAATCCTTTATTTTCTCAGCTAGGAAATAGTAAATAAAATTGGGAAACTTCTATTTCCTAATAATACCTTTAATAACCCTAAACCACTTCAAAAATTGTACGTGAACCACTATCAAAAACACAACTATGCAGTGCTGCTGTTTTCTCTAAACACCAAAATGCTGGCAGCAAAGAAGTTATGTTCAAGGATACAAGGTCAAACCCTGGCAGGCCTGGAAAAGCCATCTGTTCCTTCATACTGTTAAAAACAAGACAGGAAACTAGAATTAGAGGCATTTTTTTTCAAATAATTCTGCAAGAGTTCTAAATATCAGAATAAGATAATTCTGAATTGAATCCTCATGAAGCAGGTAAGCTGTGCAAGCTGACACATGACCACTCCTTGGTTTGGGCATTATTTGAATAGTTATTAAAGTGAAGTCTGCTGGATGTGACCATGTAACAGTTCACTGTTAAATACTGTAAGTACATAAATGTCCTCAAGTGTTCTGTCAACTAACACACACACCATATTCAAATTCCCTTTTGTCTGATAGAGCAAGTTCTTAAACCACACTGTTATATGAAGACCTTTCTCAGACTCACCCGTTTTCTGAAAGCACATTTTGGAGGCATGGAGGTTTCTTGTAGAAACAAGTGCTGCACCTAGGGTGTTTCTGGAAATCTAAAATAAGAAGTAATTATTTCAGAAACAGTGAAATTTCCTCATTCAATCATTAAAAAAAACCATTAAGAGACAACACACTGACATTTTTTATCATCAGCTTATACATTTAATGTGTCTCAGTTTTGAGTTTAGCTCCACAGCACTCCATTCACAAGTTGTAGTTATAGAACCAAGTCCAGCACTACTAAGCAAAGACAGATGGTAAAAGATTGCTCTGAATTACTCGCTGCATTTTTCTGCATTGCACTGATGTCACCATCACAGCAGTGCAGCTGATCCCAAAGCAACACCTCCTCTCGTTTTCCACCTTTGGGTTGAACATCAAATGCTTGGGGCAGAAAGAAATCACTGCACCCCTCATGGTTCTCCACAAGGGAGAAATAAGATTGTGTCTTCTAAGGGTTGGCCTTCCTAAAAAAAAAAATGTGGTAAGGCTAGAACATATACAATAGCAGAAACAACAATGACCAAAAAAAAAATATCTGTGATAATGAACGTAATAAAAGGTTGTAACCCTACGTCCTAAGCAAAGCTACCAGTGCAATTCCATGCACCGTTAATGCTCTTTCTCTGAACGCCTGGGCAGGCCTCTCCTCCGTTCACCTTCACAAGGGACACCAGTGGGAACGGGTTGGGACAGATCTTCACACCCTCGCTCTCCCTACAAACACGGGGAAAAAAACCCCACTACCTAGAAAAGCTTCACAGCTCAAATCCCTCACCTTGACTGGGATCTGGCAGCTTTCAGACATTAACCTGAACCCCCAGCGTCAAGCAGCATTACCGGGGAAGGACAGGCCGTCCCCTAGACCTCCTTCCACCCATCTCCCAAGTGAGGGCACCCTCGCTCCCTCAGCAGTAGGTCTGACCCCGCTGACACCCAGCGCTGAGGTGAGCGCCCCCCCCCAAATTCCTGAGAGCGGGATGCCGCAGCCCATCAATGTCACCGCGGCCCCAAAGATGGCGGAGGCGGCCTCCTCCCACTACCACCTCCGCTCACTCCAGGGAGGAAAGAGCGCGCTCACCAGGCCGGCCTGCCGCGGCAGAGAGCGGGCGAGGGCGGCAGCCACGCGGGCGGAGAGCATGGCGATGGCGGCTCCTTCGGAGAAGGCTGAAGCAGACAGGAAGCAGCTACCAACCCTGCGCTTTCTCCACGAAATGGCGGAAGCTCGCTCCGCCTATTTTTACGACGAGGCCGCGCCTAGGAGGCGGGGTGGGGTGATGCGCGGTCTGGAAGTGCTTCCCCCGCCGATTCCCTCAGGCGTTGTGGTATCTTCCCTCTTCTGCACCTCTGAGCGATGGGGGAATAGATACATATTTTTATATATATGTAAAAATAAAAAGAAGCTAAACGGTGTTTTTAGAAAAATACCCTGTTGTGGTATGTACCCTTGAAATGGCCCTCGGTGGGCGGAAAAGGGGGAGAGTGGCGGTGGGGTGGGGCTGGGGATAGGAAGACATGAGAAGGGCAGGGGCCGGTGTGAGGCGGCAGAGGTGTGGGTTATGGGACAGGAGAATGTGTACAGGGCAGGAATGTGAGGGGCTGTGAGGCAGAGGGTGGTGGTGTGGGGCAGAGGGTAGCTGAGGAGCGACACCCTGCTTTCTGGGAGCTGTGAGTGCTTGCACTTCTGGCCACCCTGCCTCGACGTAGCAGCTAAATGGCAGAAGAAAAGAGTGGCAGAGAAGTGCTGGCATCTCGCCTGTGCTCTGGAAATGGGTAAAAAGTGAATCCGAAAAATCCGGTATGAAGAACTGCTCAGAGACTTTTTTATCTTTAAGCAGCAAGGTATTTGTTTATTCAACGTTGGGAGCAAGCCAGCTCGTGCTGGACAAACTTACTTGACCTCAAAGTGCAAAACTAAGCCATTTTATACACTTTAGATACTTGGTTACATCATCTAACATATATATTAATAAGTAGGCTAGTCTTTCCAGACATGCGCAGTCTTCTACTGTGGGGGTCTTCTCCTCAAGCCTTCATCCCTCTGGTGGTCGCCATGGACATCTTCCTCAATTTGACCTCTTCAATTAGGTGACCTGAATTCTTCAAGCTTGCAAAATCCTGGCTCTGGGCCTTCTAGATCTTATTCAAACGTCTAGTTTACCTAATTTATTAGTGTGTGTACTACTCCTATTCTTTCTATAATAAGGCCTTTGGTCCAGTGAGCAAAACAGAACATGATATTAACCAGTGCTCCTAAAACGTTCTTCTAGCAAAACAGGTATTGGGGTTTCTTAGCAGGCCAAGATAGTTAACTCTTTTAGGCCTGGCTCCTGTTTTACAAGGACATGCTGTGCAGCACCTTGTTGGTTTTCCTATTGTTGCTACAGAGGAACTTAAACTTCTTAACCAGTCTGCTGATAATAAGTGAAACTTGAAAGTTGACCTTACCAGTGCCATCAGAGGTGTGATGGTGACAGGACAGCAGCATCACAAGCTGAGGAGAAAGTCATTGCAAGAGGCTGACCTGCTTACAGTCCACAGGGATCTCTCTGTTCTCATGAGCTGTCTGCCAAGGCCTAACCTGGTGGGAACAGTGTGCTCAGCAATGAGTCTCATATGGGAGACTCAGGATTTAGTCTGTGTAAGGGTCAAATGCACACAGGTACCCCCAAAAAACCAGGCAGTGGAAGGATTTAGAAGAATTTATTTTCAAGAGTTGAAAACACTTCTCTCAGTACAAAGCTTCACCTGGCCTAAAAAAGACATGCCCCATGTTCATCTCAGGGCTTTTATTGTCTCTGAGCCCCCCACCCCCTGCTGTGGGGCCTTCAGACATGTCTGAAAGTACTTATCTTCTCTCCTACATGGGAGCCAGCTCCTCTGGAATGCAGGAGGAGAAAACATCTAAAACTGTCTCTGGGAAAGATGCCTTTTTCCAGGCAGGAAAGCTTCCTTAAGCAAAAAACCCTAATCTCCTTGTAGTAAAATCTTCCAGAAGGGTCTTCTACACTTACAGTCTGCCAGGGAGAAAGTGCCAAAACTCAGGCAGTCACAGTGTGATGGTGTCTCCTTGGTAATCCAGAGAGGTTGGTAAAGACAGATCCCAGCAGACATTTCTGGAAATTGAAAGGTTAAGTGAAAAATCCTCAACCATTTTGGCATGTGTTGTATCAAACATGATGCTTCAACAATGTTTCTCATGCTGATTATTTCAGTAATCACTTCAAACTCTGTGAAACTGCCTGAAAAAAACAGTGATTTAAATAACCCATTTAAGTCTTTTGCATTGAATCCGAAAAATCGGGTTTAAAGAACTGCTCAGAGACTTTTGGATCTTTTGAGCAGCAAAGGTATTTATTTGCTGACATCGGGAGAAAGCATGGTTCACGCCACAGAGAAGTTGCTCCAAGGCTTCACACAAAATCAGGGGGTTTATACATTTTTCATATATGATTAAATGCATATTCATATGATTACAACATCTATCTATGCATATTAATAACAGGTGGAGTATAGGCAGAGCGCAGGCGAAGCTTCTCTTGGCACTCAATTCTGGTAGGGGTTTTAGGTCTTCCTCCCATGAGTCTGGAGTCTCTGCTCCTCTTCATCACCATGAACTTTCTACCTTTCCTTTGTTCTTGACCAGCTCAGTGAAGCTTGGAGAAAGCTCTGGCTCCAGGCCTATTTCTTCTATTCAAATGTCTACCTTATCTTACTGTATCCTAATTTATTACCCCTAGGCCTATTGAATATTGCTTCTAACATTCTTCTAAGTTTTGGTCCAATAAGCAGAATAGAACAAACCTTAGCAACACAGACCGACTAGATGTTAGGGAGCCTCTTAGCAGGCCCAGATCTTAGTTAACTCTTTTGGGCCTAGCTTCTTGTTTCAGCATTTGTACTTTATTGCTAAAGAAAGGTGGTTCCTTGATAATTATTTAGAGGATTTGACTCAGAAGATGCATTTTTATGGCATATTTTCTAATAAGGAGCACAACTTTTATTGGAATTTATGTAAGCAGTGATATACAAGCTATTAAAATTAAAAAATTCTTTAACTTAAAAATAAGATTTAAGCCATTTTGATGAAGGATTTTATACACCTTTATTTCTAATTTGATGTATGATATACATGAAACATACAATTCCATCAAAAACTGAAATCCTGGCAGATAATTTTATTGATTCAAGACTATTTCTTTAAAACTATTGGGTAACGGAGAAAAACAAATTATTCCAAAACAATTAGACCATTTAAAACCACTTTGGTAAAACTGTTCAATGCATCTAGTGAGTTGAACTGGTTTTTTTTTTTATTATTATATATGTGTTACCTACTAGGTAACAGCCTGAGCTCACTGACCATTAAGTATAAGCTCAAAGATGGTTTAATAGTGAAGGTTATGATGCCTAAAGGAGCTGAGGAAAAAAAACTCCAGAGCAATTTAATTAGAGGTGAGATAAGAAAAGGATTTAATTGTGCCTCCAAGGCACAGAAGTTACAAAACGCACGCACAAGGCCTCTGTTACAGGTGTTACAATTTATAATGTTCTCCGTCCAATCTCAGGTTTTATCCACCCTCTGGCTTTTGCCCTGGTCCACCTCCGTCTGCCCCCTGGGGAATTGGGGCTGGGGTCTTTTCGAGACCACCTACTTCGTCACCCTTGTCTTCTTCAGAGCACAAAGGGCACATGGTTACCCATCAAAAATCAAAAAACTAAAAGGACCTTAAGGCATCAGTTATGAAGATCTTGCATGCTTGAAGATTTTGTGTTTCAAGTCTTTCTCACTGGAGAGAGTGGCAGAAAGATGTAATTCATCCTTTGTTTGCAAAGTTGGCTTTCTTGCAGTATTACTCTTCATTCTACATGTAATTAGTGCAGTTTGCTTCTAAGGGTGTAATGGTTTTCTCCCCACAATAGTTCAGGGAGATGTTTGCTGTGTGCAGTGTATGCAGCTGAGATGCTGGTATGGCAGAAGCAGAAAGGATATTGTAGAATCCCAGAAGACAAGGGCTAACGTGTATGTCTCAAGCACTGATAGCCAGATGGCTGTGGAGCCAACCAAGGATTGTTGGTAATAACACACTGTGAGAAAGAACCAGATGTGGCTGGAGAAGGGGACCATATGGAGGTAGGGAAGCACTTCTCTGGGACAAGCGTCCTTGTTCTGGCTCCTGGAGATAAGCTCAACACAGTACAGCGCAGGTGCAGGAATGAGGTTGAGAAGTGGGCATGGACTCGACCAAAGGCCAACCCAATGGGGGGGATCAAGACCACCAAAGACCCCTGAAGTCCTCTGTGGTGTGTTGACCTTGACTGGATACCAGGTGCCCATCAAGCTGCTCTATCACTCCCCTTCTCAGCTAGACAGGGGAGAGAGAATAAGATGGAAAATAACTCATAGGTTAAGGCAGTTTACCAAAGCAAAAGCAAAAGTTTGTGCATGCACAAGCAAAGGGGGGGGGGGAGGTTTATTCTCTACTTCCCATCAGCAAGCAATGTTCAGCCACTTCCTAGGAAGCAGGGCTTCAGCACACGGAGTGGTTGCTCCAGAAGGCGAACATGGTAAATAACAAATGCCCCCCCTTCCTCCACCTTTCCTTTGCTTTTATATCTGAGCTGATGTCATATGGTATGGAATATCCCTTTGATCAGTTTGGGTCAGCTGGCCTAGTTGTGTCCTGCTACGGTCTGTGGGGGAGGGGAGAATGATCGCAGCACTGCACGAAGGGGTCCGACAAGGTCTGAGGTTGCAATGCAATACTACTTTAATGGGGGCGCACAAGGGTTTTATGAGCTCTAGTATGGAATGCACCAGAAAATGGGGTGGAGCATGAGACAGACAACCAGGGAAACGAATAGGGATAGGGACTCAGGCGAAGAGGGAGGAACGGGGGAGGAATCGGGGAAGGAAAGGGCGAATGGTAGCTCTTTCGTCTCTGCAGCTTCTTCAGCCAATCAGAGGGGGAAGCAGGGAACAAGCACCACGAGACATGTCTGGACATGCCTGGGCAGTTACAAATCTCAGGGAATCATACAATGCATATATTTGTAAGCACATAAGAATTGCAAAGTCCATATAATAAAGTCCTTTTAATCGCTGTATATCTTTTTCCATTCCTGAAACCGTTCCCATTCTGATCCTTGTTCCTCCACAGTGTCCCCTTCCAGGATCTTGCCCATCCCCAGCCCCTTAATGGGGTGGGGGAATGTTGAGAGACAGAACTGATGCTATGCCAGCACTGCTCAGCAGTAACCAAAGCACTGTTGTATTATCAACACCTTTCTAGCTGCCAATGCAAAGCACAGCACTGTGAGGGTTGCTATGGGGAAATGAACTACAACTCAACCAGACCCAATACACATTCTGATCCATTTCCAGAAAGATCTAGAAGAACAGACTGTGCATGATAAATAATTTGCACAGATAACAAGAAACTTATCTCCAGGACAGGGAAAATTTATCTATAAAAAGGTACCCCCACAAAGACCGAGTGCACATGCACCCCTGAACATCCCGTCAGCTGGATTGACACTGGAACCAGGGCTGGTGATCTCTCCCCCTCTTTAATCCATCTCTCTCTCTCCCCTTTCACCAAAACCCACTGCCATGTGGTTATACTAGGAGATCAGGGACTAACTTATACCAATTTCCATGTCAAGTGTGTAATTTACTAATAAAAGTTTGTAAGCTTTTGTGGACCCTCTGACTTTTGTCATTCCTTTCGAACATGAGCATCTAAGAATCTTGGGTGCTCCCTTCCTCTTAAGGATGGGATACCATATTGTCGGAAATAAATAAGGCAGTTTTATTACAAGCAGGGATTTCCATGGTGTACAAGTTTCGAGCTGGCTTCCCGCCAAGTCCCCCGAAACTCGACAACAAGGACCCGCCTCCCAGAGAGGGAAAAGAGGGGAAAAAAAAAACCAAAAAAAAAAACTAAGCAGCCAAAGCTATAGCAAATATATATATATATATTTTACATATGAGACAGATACACAAAAGGAGAATACCACACACCTGGGGGGGGGGGGGGGAGAAAGACAAAAAAGGGGCAAGGACCGAGCAAGTCAAACAGCCAGCCGAAGGCAAACTAGCAGAAATCTCACCACTTCCCTTCGAACAGGCAGGATGACCAGACACGGTCCAAGGCTCTCCCCTCACGCATGGGGGATAACGGCAGTCACTGTAGGCCTCGGCTCCAGATAAGCCCGACCGAAACAGGGACCCACCGTTCTCGAACCTCGCTGGAGAGGAAGAGAACGCGATCCCTCCCGCTGGCTTTATTTATACCTCCAGTTACGTAAAGGAATAGCATGGAATACTTCCGTGATCACCTTTCTAGTTCCTTCCTGGTTACAAGTTGGTCTCCAGGAAGGCCTAGAGTGAAACCACCACATTCTCCACCCCTTATTCCATACTATTTCTTTACGTAACACCTATGTTTCACGTTCGCGCATATATATACACATATACATATATATATATACATATATATATATATATAGCTCTTGTTGGTCTCTCGGCACAGTCGTCTCGTCGTTGGAAAATCAATGCCGATGTCAGTTCAGTCCAGATCTTTGGTCTCCTCAGTCACCATTACAGTTCCGATTTATGGCTGTTTCATCACTGGACTGTCTCATCACCGGATACCAGCATCAGCTTAGTTCAGGTCTCTCTCTCATCTGGTGACTGACTTCCTGTAAGAACACAACTTAGGACATACAATCAGTTTTTTCCCAAGGCTAAATTTCCTTGAGGCACACACTGGATGACTCCATCCTTCCTCATTACCCACCACGTATGTCCTGGTCCTTGAGCAAAGACAATCCCACGAATGGGTTTGTCTTGGCCTGAGGCAGGGGTAACCCAAACAGCTTTCCCTAGCATTCCCCTCAAATGGATTGCTGGAACTTTGTCTCCATCAACAATGTGAAGGGATTCTGCCTGTGCAGGGCCAGTTCGATTGATAGAACCCCTGGTGTTAACTAGCCAGGTAACCTTGGCTAAGTTTTTGTCCCAGTTTTTATAAGTTCCTTCACCTAATGACTTTAGAGTGGTCTTCAATAATCCGTTATATCTCTCAACCTTCCCAGCAACTGGTGCATGATAAGGAATGTGGTACACCCATTCGATACCATGTTCCCTCGCCCAAATGGTAACTAATCCATTTTTGAAATGAGTCCTGTTGTCTGACTCAATACGTTCTGGGGACCCGTGTCTCCACAGGACTTGCTTTTCAAGGACCAGAATGGTATTCCGGGCCGTTGCGTGGGGTACTGAAAAAGTCTCTAACCATCCCGTTGTTGCTTCCACCATGGTAAGTACATAGCACTTACCTTGCCGGGTCTGTGGCAGTTTGATATAATCAACCTGCCATGCCTCTCCATACTTATACTTATCCCATCGTCCACCATACCACAGGGGCTTCAGTCTTTTTGCCTGCTTAATAGCGGCACAAATCTCACAATCATGGATAACTTCAGAAATGATATCCATGGGTAAATCCACCCCTCGGTCTCGTGCCCATCTGTGGGTGGCATCTCGGCCTTGATGATCGGAAGCATCATGGGCCCATCGAGCCAGAAACAGCTCTTCCTTCTGCTGCCAGTCTAGGTCTACTTGTGACACCCCTATCTGTGCAGCTCGGTCCGCTTCTCTGTTGTTATTATGTTCTTCATTAGCTCACTTCTTGGACACATGGGCATCTACATGGTGGACTCTCGCATTCGGACTCTTCGCTCTGGCAGCGATGTCCTGCCACAAGTCAACAGCCCAGATGGGTTTTCCTCCACGCCTCCAGTTCATCTTCTTCCATCGGTCTAACCATCCCCATAGAGCATTGGCTATCATCCACGAGTCTGTGTAGAGGTAGAGTCTCGACCATCTTTCTCGTTCGGCGATGTCCAGGGCCAACTGGACGGCTTTGAGCTCTGCAAATTGACTCGACTCGCCTTGATCCTCAACAGCTTCTGCCACTCGTCGGGTGGGACTCCAAACGGCTGCTTTCCACTTCCGGTTCCTTCCTACAATACGGCAAGAACCATCAGTGAAAAGGGCATAACACCTTTCTTCATCTGGCAGCTGATCAAATGGCGGAACTTCTTCAGCTCGGTTCACTGGCTCTTCTTCTTCTTCTGCCAGACTGAAGTTCCCACCTTCAGACCAATTTGTGATAACCTCCAGAATTCCAGGGCGATTTGAACTTCCCAATCGTACACGCTGCGTAATCAAGGCTATCCACTTGCTCCACGTAGCATCGGTGGCATGATGCATAGGGGGCACCTTCCCTTTGAACATCCAGCTCAAGACTGGTAATCGGGGTGCCAGGAA
>NW_020885100.1:39215-46326 GCF_003945725.1 Corapipo altera
TCCTTCTTCTTCTTCTTCTCTTTCTTCTGTGCGTTCTGGTTGCGGAGATGGGTCCATAAGTTCCTTGATCTCCCTTACCCACGTCTTCTTCTTCTTTATAGGGGCAACAATGACTTTCCAGTTCTTAGTTTGAGTCCCAGTTCTAGTGGGCTTAGTAGAAACGGCATTGACTTTAAGTTGTGTTTGGACCCCGGTTTCTGTGGACCTAATAGGGACATCACTGGTTTCAAGTGGCGTGGTTTGGGTTTCTGTGTCGACCTTAACCTTTTGAAGGTGGTCTATGGCAGCTCGATAAGCATTGACCAGGCCCCAGCACAAAGTGGAGAATTGCATATTTGGATCCTTGTAGGAAAAGCACCCTTCTGCCAAACAGTGGGCCATCTCACCAGAATCAAACATTTGTTCTGGTGTGAATTCCCAATTAATGGGAGGTGACACACGTCCTACTAATCTACCGAAATCTACTCAAGCTCCATGCCACCTGGGGACTGGCCTGTCCACAGTCCTTTCCAAAGTTCCAGTGAGTCCCTTCAAGGCGTGATCTTTCCTACAAGAGGGAAAGCAACCCCATTCTTCCAAGTTTAAGGAGTACTTCCAGTACCTTTATCAATGACAATACTGTTGCAACAAAATTTAGATAGTAATTAGAGTCGATTTTAACCATGGGGATCTCCTTTACCAAACCTTTGATGTCAAAATTAAAGAATGGAAGCAATTCATTCCATCCATCCTCTAGGTCTGGATGTCTCCCTATAGGGTAGCCTAAAACAGGTATAAAGATGGCTAGAATTACAAGACAAATCAATGAAATGGTCATTGTTGTTGTTATTATTTCTTCTTGTTCTTAAAACAACCCTTTGTTTATATAAACAAAGTTTTCTTGGCTGCTTTCCCAGACTCTGGCAGTGTTCCCAGACCTGTTCGCAAAACAATAGATTGGTTTGCAAAATAACACCGAGCTTGGCTGTCTTCCCGGAAAATGTTTATCAAAACAAGCCAAACTTAACCAAAATATCCCACTTCTGACATCAAAAATGTTGTGCAAGTTTTGAGCTGGTTTCCCACCAAGTCTCCGAAACTTGACAACAAAGACCTGCTTCCCAGAGAGGGAAGAAAAAATGAACCAAGTAGCCAAAGCTATATCAAAAAAGAAATATATATTTTACATATGAGACAGATATATACAATGAGAATATTATATACTATCACCCCAGAAACCCTAAATAGCTTCCTAAAAGGGAAGAGGGGGAGGGAGAAGGGAAAAAAGGGCAAAATAGGATGAAAAGGGACAAAACCCAAAACAAGTCTACAGAATCTAAAAACCCGGTAACCAGCAAACTGAAGAATTGACAAAATCTCACCACTTCCCTTGAGAGAAGCAGGATGGCTGGACATGGCCCAGCACTCTCCCCTCACGCATGGCAGATAACAGCAGTCGCTGTAGGCCTCAGCTCCAGATAAGCCAGACCGAGACAGGGACCCACTGTTCTCGAACCTCATCGGAAAGGAAGAGAGCAAGGTCCCTCCTGCTGGCTTTATTTATACCTCAAGTTACATAAAGGAATAGCATGCAACACTTCCTTGATCACCTTCCTAGTTCCTTCCTGGTTATAAACTGGTCTCCAGGAAGGCCTAGAGTGAAACCATCACAGGGTGAGACACCATAGATGTGCTTATAACTTTTAAAGTTATAAGGTTGGGTCCTTTTTTATCAGGTTTCTTAGACAGTCTTAGACAAGAATTTGTTTCTTCAGTGTAGAGGTTCCATGTCTTTGATGCCTGCTCAGCTGGTGCTAAGAAAAAACTCGGGAGCAGTTAATTGAGGGTGAAATAAGGAAAGGATTTAATGTGCCAAGGCAATAGATGTTACACGACGTGCGCTCGCTGTGTCTGAGATGTTACATTTTATAACAATATCTGTCCAATCCCAAATGTGTCCACCCTGTGGCCTTTGCTCCAATCCTCCTCGGGTCCACCCCCTGAGAAATGGGTCTGGGGTGTCTTTCGGGACCACCTCTTCATCAATCTTCATCTTCTTCGGGGCACAGAGTGCACACAGTCACCTAATTCTTGACTCCATTTTGTTATTCAGGCCCTGATATGCTGTTCTCTAAACAGTCTAGGCCTTGCCTTGACAAGAGACTAAGCATTTCTACTGGATTCGGGGGTAGGAGTGATATAGGGTACATGGAATGGGGTAAGAGGGTTAAGGAATGTGTAAACTAAGGGTGCTACAGGGTAGAGGGACAGGGCTGCTGCTTTTAGAGTCTACTTCTATTACTTATAAGACTTATAAGGCTTACAAAAATTAGAAAAATAAAAAAACTATTAGGGGCTTAAGGCATCATCTTCAATTAATACTAGTTATAATCTAATCTTTCTAACCTAATCACAGTGCTTCCTGAGAGAAGTGTGTTAATCTCTCTACCATTTCTGACCTTCTTTTCAGTGGTAGAAGTTGTGCTTTGCAGGGCTCATGCCTGCACATTGTAGTAACACTTTCTCTTCTGCTAGCCCGTAGAGACTGTTCCAAATGATCATGGTTTGGGCAGTTTTATTTCACACAGTTTTAATGCAGTTTTTACCAGCTGCCCAAATACCCATTTAACATCTCTTGGATCATTAGTGCGTCTGTAGCAACCAGGTCATGTGAATAAAAAGATAAAATTTTATCACCTGGAGATAAGCAGGTGTCCAGAGAAATGAGGGAGATTAAAAGGGAAATGGTTTTCTAAAGTACAGAGGGTGTTTGAAGAGGAGACAAAAGAAGTCGTCTCCCCTTTTTTCACCCATGCCTTGACTGATGCAGTAGGAGTTATTCTTCAGGAATGCAGAACTTGGAGGACTTTACATTTCTCACATCTATCAGCTATTTTCTGTCATTTCACATGATTGTATACTTTTTCTTTTCCCTTCTCTGTCAGGTTACTTTATGGCTAAAAAAAATATATGGGAATCAGCCTATTCCACAATATGAAGTGAATGAAAGGACAGTTGATATCTTGTATGAACTTGTAGAATCCAATGAAGCCAGAGACAGGGATGTTTCTTTGCTGATAGAAGACATGAAGCAGAAGGCAACGGAATATGAAACAATGTGAGTTTGAAGCTCCAGTTCTCAGTTTCATCACAGCTAGTTTGGTTTTTCTTTAGTGACTGTGAGTTGACACAGGCAGGCAACTGAAACAACCACAAAACAACAGCTGAAGTGCAAAGAGTAAATTTATTTCATTACCCTGTGTGGTGGGTTGACCTTCGCTGGATGCCAGATGCCCACCCAGCCACTCTGTCACTCCCCTTCCCAGCTGGACAGGGGAGAGAGTAAAGTGGAAAAACAACTCATGGGTTGGGATAAGGCAGTTTATTTAAAGCAAAAAGCACAGTTTATTCTCTACTTCCCATCAGCACTGGTGGTCGGCCACTCCCGAGAAGCAGGGCTTCAGCACGCGTAACAGTTTCTCAGCAGGCAGCCATTGGAGACAATGAATGCCCACCGTCCTGCTCCTTGCCTTAGCTTTTATATCTGAGCTGATGTCATATGGTCTGGAATATCCCTTTGGTCAGTTTGGGTCAACTGGCCTACTTGGGTCCCCTCCCAGGATCTTGCCCTCAACTGAGGAAGGAACGTTGAAGTGCTGATGCTGCGCTCAGCAGTAGCCAAAACACCGGTGTGTTATCAACACCCTTCTAGCTGCCAATGCAAAGCACAGCACTGTGAGGGCTACTGTGGGGAAATGAACACCATTCTCAGCCAGATCCAATACACCTTGCTAACTGGAGGATCCCAAAGCAATGCCTGGGCGGAGACACATAAGCAGGAACACAGGCACTGCTAGGCTTAGGCCATGCTAGTGGGCAGTGGGCCTGCTGTTTACACCAATTTATCAAGGGCCCGCACACACATAGTTTACCACCATGCTGTGATCTCCACTGTCCTTTTTAGGATCTCTGAGCTTTGACCTTCTGTCACGGTTTGAGATAGCCCCAAAATCCAATTCCCTAGCTCCATTCCCCCTCCCACATCTCAACCCAATGTGAGATGGGTTTTTTCCAGACAAAACACAATCAGACTCAGAATGGGGGAAAGGGAATATATTACAATGACTGTACAAATAAATACTATAACACATTATACACACGATCACAACTATCTCTACCATGACATATAGTATTTACAATGGATCAGATCTCTTCTCCCCTCCAAATAAAAGTCCAGGAGGGAAAGAAGGACGGATCCCTTCCAGTCCCAAAAGCAGGAGTCTCTTCTAAGGCGGCAGGTCTCCTCATCTCATTCATGCAGCAGTTGTGACTGGCTTTCTGCCAGAACTCACGAGGGAGGTATCCAAGCTCCCTCGGTCCCTTGACGCAGGCAAAGGGGTCTTCCTCCGTGGACTACGTCACCCCAGACAAAGGTTGTTCCACCACGGTCATATCACGAGCACAGGGGGCTTCGTGACAGTCTGGTATCTCCAGGAGATTCAAGTTCCTTGCAGGGCCTCTGTGCCCTGCCTCAGGATGCCACCTTGACAGCAGTGTGAGGGGGGGGAGCCAAGGTCACCCCCTCTACATTCCTCTCCGTCCCGGTCCAGCTTCCCAGGACGCTCCGAGCTTCTCAGTTTCTTTCTCTCTCTCTGGTGCTGCATGTCTAAAACTGCTCTCCAAAATAGGAGTCCATCTCCCTCTTTTTCTCAGAGGGATCAAAGAAGTTTGGGGGGGGGGGGTCTGGTATCAGTTCTTACCCCCAGAACTCTGTAACTCTGCTGCGGGCTCTCTTTTCCTCGGCTCTCCTTCCAGGAGTCTTCTCTGCGGTGCTGCATGTTGTTCCTGCTGCTCCTCCGGTTCAGGTCTTATCTATCCTGGCTCTCTGCCAGTCTCTGGACACTGCGTCTCTGCTTTCTGCTCTGTCTCCGCTGCCCAGTTTGGAGAAAACATCTCCCGGCTTAACTACAGACACTTAGTCCAGTCTAACACTGTTCCAAGTCTTTGCAGTCCCCAACTGGGGCTGGGGGGGGCCCCAGAGGCCTCGAGGGGCTCAGAGCCCCTTCCTCGTGGCTCTACAACATGGCTACTTCTTCTAACAACCAAACTACAACTCTTCTCTTCCGTTTGTTTGTGGTATGTTTACATTTCTGCAGGAGTGCCCATTGGACAGAACTTCAAAACTTCCAGGGGTTTCCACCCCTTGGGGGTTACCACTTTTCTTAGCCTCTGGGGGGAAAACAAGATCCAAACCACTACACCTTCTCTCTCCCAAAACAAGGAGTTCGAGCATGTCTGTGAGAGTGCCTCCAAGTCTTTCCAAACACCTATGTTATCTCTACACAGAAATTCTACTTCTCAAAACAGACAGAGGATAAACAGCAGTAGGCATAATATATGGGGTTTACCACACTTATTCTCCAGGCCTTGGCATTCCTAGTTGCAAGGTCACTTGATTGAATCTACCATTCTCCTTGCCATTCTTCTGCTTTTGACTCTTTCCTTTCAATATTTCACCCCCTTGCGCAAGAGACCACTGCTTCTGGGGCCAGAAGTGTAGGACAGGGTAAATTGCAAAGGCACTTAATGGAGCATATATAAAAAAGGAATAAATTTTTAATGCTCTAAGGTAAATGTCCCAGTCCTCCTGTCATAATTAAACCACTCAGCTATCAAGGCAACACTGATAGGTTGCCTTAGTTGATGTAAGAAGTTCTGTCGTTTCACGTTTTTCTCAATGCAGCTGACTCAGCAGTCATGTTGAAGCAGCACAGGTCGTCTGTGGTGGTTTGAAACTCTCAGAAATCCAATTTCTAAGTTCAAGCTCCCCTCCCACAATTTGCCCCAGTGTGAGAGGGTTTTCAGACAAAACACAACTACTCAGCATTGGGGGGAAGGGGAAAATACAAGGTTTATTTACATACATACATATATATATATATGGGTAGGATGAGTTCGTTAGCCTTCTGGCAGTCATCCTAGGAGAAGGACAACTCTAATCTCAAACCCGGGCAGATGGAGCTCGCTTAGTCCTGTAAGGCCATCCATCTAAGAGAAGGTCACTCTAATCAAACCTACGTCCTGAGGATCTCGCTGCCACCGTCCAAGCTCGCTCGGCCCTGGCAGATGAACCTCAGGATTAAAGGGTGGGTTCAGTTCCGCGCATACTGCATCTCACCTAAAAATCCATTGCGCAGGCTTGAAGGCTCTACCCACATGCAAAAAGTCCTGTCACCAACGTGCCTGTAACAAATGTGGATAAAGCCTTCCCAAATCTTTGTTCGCGAAGCCCAGTCATGAAAAATATATATATATATATAACAACTTAGCTATCACTTCTACAATGAAATAATGTATTTACATTAGATTAAATTTCTTTTTTCTTCAACAAGAGTCCAAGAAGAAAAAGAGAAAAGTCCTCTTGCCACTACATTAGATAAGTCTCTCCTTTCTTCCAAAAAGAGTCCAGGAGAAAAAGGAGAGGAAGTCTTTTTTCACTTTCAAGCTACAGTTCTTCTAAATTTATTTCTTCTGGCACTGTTGAGTGTCTTTTATCTTGTCTTTATCTCCTGTTTCTACTTTGTGAAAATCCCGGCTCCTGAGGCCCGAGTTTCTCAGAAGACTATTTGGGAATTCCACCCCTCCTTCCCACGGTGAAGAAAAGTGGCAAGGCCGGCTGAAAAAAAAACTCCTGAGGAGTTTTTACTCCCGTAGACTTAGCTAGGCTAGGACCTGTGGGGGCCAAGGACTTCCCCCTCAAGTTTGGGGAAAGATTCTCTTTGGCACTTACATATCTGGGCATTGCAGCTGCTTTCTCAAAGGTCAGGGCTTTCTCTCAGTTTAGTCCTCTCTCTCTCGTCACCCCTTGATTTATGCTGGCTCCGTTCCAGTGCTGTGTGTCCGCCAGTCGCAGGCTTCTGCCTGGCTGACTGGGCGTCTTGCTGCCGTTTTCCTCCCCCATCTCTGCGAAGTGGAGAAAATTCAACCCGGAGAAAATTCAACCTCCGGAGGCCTTTCCCGATCCTTCAGAGTCCTCCTCAGTCACTGGCTTCAGGGGGCTCCACTGCTTGGCTGGCTGCTCCTGGCCCAGCCAGCAGGAGCCGGGGAAGGGGGAAGGGGGGGGGGGGGGGGG